>NC_089273.1:5168487-5273487 GCF_963678975.1 Dysidea avara | reverse complement strand
CAAATGAACTTGTTAACATAAAAAGATTGGATACTTATTAACACAATTGACGCATTGGTTACCCTTGCAGAAACTAAGTCAGAAGATCAATGGCTAAGTGAACCTACAAGAAAATTACTTGAGAATGGGTGTTATCATTGTTAAAAATAGGTCATGGACGTGAAGAAAGACATAGGAAGGAAAGTTATGCAGTTGCTATCCACAAAAAGTACTCACATTTTGCTCTAATCCTGTGAGAAAAAAAGTAATAAGAATAAGAAGATGAACAAAATGACTCAAAAATGGCAGATTTCAATTCTTTAAAAAAAGTACTTTTATCAAATCCTTTTGGCTTAATCTTTGCTAGTGGGCCTAAATTTCTTCCAAATTAACTTCTAAGGCTTCTTATGAGACTGGAAAAGGTTTCTAAGGTAGTGTTTAATTGAGTGTTCTATTAGGATTATGGAAAAAACATAGCCGATCTCTATTACAAACCACTACCGTGGTTCATGATATTTTTGCATACTATTATAGAGTCTGATGCACAGACACCTAACACACACAAAGTGGGAAAGGGAGCCAATTTTCTTTTTTTTTTGAAGCAAGTAATGAGGTGAGGTCACATTTTGCTCTGATCATGGTGCATTTCTTTTGAATCTTCTTCATGAGCCATTGCAGTTACAAATAGTCAGTACCTCCTTTCGTGTTTGCACATTGGGAATATAAACAAAACTATCATCTTCAGGTCCATGTATTTGTGTAACAATACTGCTAACCAATGGTCATGTGTAGCAAATCGTATGTATTAGGTGTACCAGATGGTATGTAGGGACCCGTCGATTTCGTCGGAAATTTTTTTGGCTAAATGGTTGGGTGAAAGCAATGAGCAAAATGCTGGCATAATAGGTACAATTTTTGTGAAGTGGACATAAAAATTGTACAAAAGATCGAGATATTCTAATAGAACAGTTAGACGTGCTAAAATATCAACAATGCATAGCTAATTGTTACAGGAACAACAAGTGACAATCGAGATATCCTAATAAAACAGTCACACATGTTAAGCAATATTAGCTAGCTTCTTGCTTTATATGTTAGAAGTAATTGCTGATCGAGATACTCTAATAGAACAGTCACTTTAAGGCGAAACTGTAACTTTGCAGTTGGAAATATTCAATTAACAAAGATCAGTGCTGAACAAAATTTATAATTCTTGAGCAAAATATGGAGCATAATAGGTGAAAAATAAAAGAATTGCTGGAAAGAAAAATAGGTGGAGCTAAATAGACTGGTCCCTAATGGTATGTTGGAGGCAACAACCTAGTGGTGCCTCTGAAAACAGTGGGCTATTGAAAATATTTTGGTAGCAGACTGATACATTTCTTGGAACAATGGTGAACATGGTCCTCTGGATATTGTTCCATCATAATTGTGGGCTAACTTAATGTGCTATCAATACAAAGCAATCCATTTTCTATTTTCTTATCGGAGCACCGCAGAACATTGCAGTTGTTGCTACTCAAAAGCTGCAAAAGTTGTGCTTCAAACTACCCATTGATACCTGCACTTCTTCCTCTTCATCTGAAACCTTGATGGAATTTGCATCCATTGTTGTGATTGCACCCCTTTATAACACTGTCAATACAATTGCACTATCCTTTGGAATCTGCTTCAAAAGTTGGGTACAAATCAATTCTTTTTACTGTCATCACAGTTGAATTGTAGCATGTAATAATGAATCCACCATTCCTTAAGAATATGAAGTTACAAACAGGAACTTTCTTGGAACATGACCCACAATTACTTTTTTTTTCTTTTATAACTGCTACTGCATATATGTGACCCAGTCTGGGAAAACTGGGCTTATCGACTATTTAAAAGTACCGAGAAACGCCGGTTTTAAGTATTTAGTGTGTTGAGCTAGCTCACCAATGGTTGAAGCTATGTGTACTAAATTTTCACACGTTTTACACCAATTCCTTACCTTCTAGAGCATCCACTGTGCAAGTAGCCAACAACTAACTAAAGTTTCCCACCATTTTAGATAGTTTTTAACCAAGGTTGACTGTATCAGGCGAGCTGCAAATTGGGTGGGAAGCGGGGGCCCTGGAATGCGGGCAAGATGTTCAAATATTGAAAAGGGGGGCCAATGGATGAATTAAGCCAATTTTTGGGCCAGTGAGGTCTCAAAGCTGGCTAAAACGAAAGGAAATTCACAGCAGAGGTACTTATTCGACACCACAGAGCTGTACAGCCACATACAGTCATCCCCAGGTTGACCAGAGCTCCATTAAGGCCCCACACCACATGTACGGATCGCCACTGGGCTTGGGAAAAGCAGCCAGCAAAACCAGACCACTCAAGTCTAGCTGATTTTGATTGTGGAATTAGATAGTTTATTCATGTAGCTTTATGTCCTGGGTGAAAAATCGAATCTGCTGACATGGTCGATATGACCGGTTTTCTCAGACTGGGTCTGCACATATATCAATCATGAATATTTCCAGGCTCTTGCTTATTTCACCAAGTTCTGACACTCGTATGTATACTAGTAATCGTGATAATCATGCACAGAAGTCTCAATGAACATGCAAGCAGGCATTGCTGCACTGCTCTCTAAAACACAGCAATAACATATTGGCACCATTTGTGTGTGTGTGTATTAATTTTAGTGTGAGTGTGTACGTGCATGAGTGTGATGCAGCATAGCCAAGTGACTAGAGAATCAGCCAGGTTCCAGTTCCAGGCTCAATTCCCTGATATGCCAAGTTTTTCCTCGAGCAAGTAACTTTACTCATATTTTTCCAGTCTAACCAGCTGCAGAGGATTTGCTGACTTGGTGACAACATGGGAAGCTGTCCACCCAGTAGTAACATCAATGGGTACCTGCTGTGGAAGCAAATTCCCATTTGCTTTAATTTGCTTAATCGTGTTAAGTTCATTATGGAATGTTGGATTCCACAACTTCTCTCCATGAGATCTGAACAGTACACCTGAGGCCATGGGTTAATAGTCCATGCCCCAGGAGGATTTTTCTGCATAAGACTCTAGTTACCAAGTGGTACACAGGTGCATACTTGTACTACTTTGCTTGGTGGTGATATATAGCTATGTTTATTATGGCTACTAGAGGCTTTGTTTTTATTTCGTATGCGCATGTGTGCATGTACGTGCATGTGTGTGTGTGTGTTTGTGTGTGTGTGTGTGCGCGTGTGTGCGTGTGTGTGTGTGTGTGTGGTGTGTGTGGTGTGTGTGTATCTGTGTGTGTGTGTGTGTGCACGTGTGTGCGTGTGTGTGTGTGGGTGTGTGCGCGCGTGTGTGAGTGTGTGTGTGTGTGTGTGTGTGTGTGTGTGTGTGTGGTGTATGTGTGTGTGTGGTGTGTGTGTGTGTGTGTGGTGTGTGTGGTATGTGTGTATCTGTGTGTGCGTGCGTGTGTGTGTGTTTGTGTGTGTGTGTGTGTGTGTGTTATGTGTGTTGTGTGTGTGTTGTGTGTGTGTGTGTTGTGTGTGTGTGTGTATCTGTGTGTGCGTGTGTGTGTGTTTGTGTGTGTGTGTGTGTGTATCTGTGTGTGCGTGTGTGTGTGTGTTTATGTGTGTGTGTGTATCGGTGTGTGCGTGTGTGTGTTTGCGTGCGTGCATGCGTGCGTGCGTGTGTGTGTGTGCAAGACTCACAGTTACCAAAACTTGATGAAGAAATACATGTACAGTGGAACCTTGATTATCTGAACACTAATTAACCGAATACTTGATCATCCGAACACCAAATCGACTGCTTAATTAGACTATTTTATCAACAAGTGTATGCTTTATTAGAGTAGTTGAGCAAAGCTCTGTATACAGATGTCTGGACGTTCGAATTTATGTACTATTCGATTATATGAACACACTTCCCCCAGGTTCCCCCAATTAGTTTGAGGTTACCAGTGTTGGAGCAGTTACTTTTAAAATGTAATTTGTTACATATTACGTATTATTGACAACCGAACTAGTTAGTTACAGTTACATATTATCCATTTAATAAAGTAACTATAATAATATTACATATTTTATTACATTGCGTCCACAGCCTTAAGGTGTGAAACTACCACTTTACCATGTGACATGGTTGCGTTGTTGGACAATGTGCAAATCTTGGTTATAAGTAGGAAGCTGGTGAATGACCTTCATTCAGTAGGCTTCGTTACTTCGCAGTGGCTAGATGTTACTCCGTGGATTACTAACAAGATTAGTAACTTCGTTACTTAAAGTAATTTAGACTCGTTACAGTAACTTCATTACTTAGGTAATGCATTACATTTGCAAGTAAGTAACTTGAGTTATATTACCTGTTTTTACAGCATATTTTGCTATATTACTTCTTTACCACAAAAGTAATAATTATTACATAACGCATTACTTGTTATGTAACGTGTTACCCTCAACACTGGAGTTACACTGTAAAAGTAAAAAACCCTAACAATCACACATACTTTGTAAGTTATGGATCCTCTAATAAAGCGCTTATATGAATAGGGAAGCCCAGTTATCTTGTATAAGATACAAAGGAATTAGTAAGTACTTGGAACACTCCTCAAAGGTACAACATACATTCAGTGACAGATATAAAATGTCTAAAAGTAGTTTCTGAAAATTTAATATTATAATATCAGGTCACAAGGAAGTGTGTAGCGCAGCCAAGAAAGATAGTGCACCTAAGTTGCTGTGATGAAATGTATTGTTCAGAACAAGTAGGCTGATCTGTTGATGTTGCTATGGTGTGTACATGCTGAGCTGGATCCTCAAAAACATTTAATAACTCATGAATGTAATTATACATGATCTTGAATTTGGTTCGTAACACTGTTCAACTTGCCAAAATAGTTTTAAATACTTTTGTCCAAATCTCTGACACAAGAGTTATGGCAAATCAAAATTTTCACTATAATATTTCCTATGGGGAAGCCTTAAAATACAATGTCCATTACAGCCTTTTCCCCAAACTTGTAACGGAGCCAAACTACATGTGTGTGTTGTTGACACCTTTGCTGCCAGCACTGATCATTTGATTGACTGATATGTTAACTCCATCAAGAAAAAAATCCACTTTTAATTTTAGCTGTTTTTCAGTATCCAGTTCAACTTGTACATACAGTACTATACATTCTGACAGTGAGAGAGTGAGGCAGGTAGACCAAAATATTGATTTTAACAATTCTTTAAAATTCCATATTCGGCTGACTGTATATGTTTTGCACTGTATTTGAGAGTATGTAACACCATTTTTGTAAAGGTGATTTTTATCAGGTATAATACGTATGGTTATAATTATGATGGCTTTTAGACATGGCATATTTAGCAACACGCATCACTATAGGGGAACCCTACTAAACAATATTGTCATACTGTTTGATCCACCAACCAAGAGAGCTTAACAATCTTGTAGCACAAGCATTTGTGATGAATACATGTAACAGCTGGTGCAGTATCAGTTTTATAGTTTGCATACGTATTTAAAAACCATGCATGGTACATTAATAAGTTTCCTAGTCAAAAAATATCAATGGTCGACATAGCTGTCTGCATTTTAGAGCCATTGACCAGCCTAATGCTAAAGGAGAGATGAACCACCTTTTGATTAATATTCTCTTTGAGGTAATTACTTGTAGCGCATTTATAAAAAGCTGTGGTTACATGAAGTCTTCTTTTTAATGAAACTGGCTATAGAATAGAGTGACAGTTTAAATTTGTCATCAGTCCTCTCAATGCTTCTCACAGGTCCCTAGTGGGATAGCATTCACAGAATAAGTGTGCTCCTTAAAGGTTGTGCATATGGGATACCAAAAGGAAAGAATAGCTTAAATTACCAATATTTGGTTGTACGTAGAAGCTGCTCATAATCTGTGGTGCATTTGCAATGCACTGTGTTCAGTTATGACTCTATAATACATTATGATTTGTTTTAATTAGAAACAAGCAATGAATAAACCTGCATTTATTTAGTAGGTGATAACTATAATGCATTGCATAGTTGAGAAATTCTTAATAATAGGTGACTGGATTTTGGAAAAACGATCCAATTCGCACATTAAAAGTTCCGAGATAAACGGTTTTAAAGAATTGAAGCCAGCATAACTCTCCAAGGATAGCAAGCATGTGTATAAAATTTACACAAAAGATGTATCAATCTGTTACCTTTCAAGCCACTTCCAGTACTTGTAGCTGCTTGTGCAGTTTCCCGCCAAATAAGATAGAAAATCTGAGCTGTTGAACGAGCGAAGTAGTATCACGAGTGCTCACAAAGGGGTGGAGGCTGGGGGGTGGAGGCTGGGGGGTGGAGGCTGGGGGGTGGAGGCTGGGGGTTGGCGGGAAGGGCAAGAGATAGACCTCAAAATGGAGGCAGACCACGATTGGAGTCCAGACACGAGATTACAGGGCTGTGCTGGCTCCTTAGTGGCTGATATGTAGCAAAATCAACAGAGAACACGTCTGGCCAACATTATAAGGCTGTCCACCAGTAAACCACTGACTCTTGCCAAGCCAGGTCCTTCACAAGCCTGAAACCGCCATTTGACCACTCCACACAACCCACAAAAGACGTGTGTAAAAACCAGGCTTGTGTAGTTTGAGTAGTGCTGAGGGTCAAAACTTGTAGTACGATAGTGTAGCTATCCACTGGTGGTGTTAGTTTGATTTTGCCTGATGTGCGCTTTGGATCGGTTCTGTAAAATCTGGTCACATAGTAACAAGTGCATCTGCACATTTAAGGTATTGTGAAATCTAAAACTGAATATTTGCTTTTTGACAGATCACATTCTCACACTAATATGGCAAGGAAGTCTCTCAACATGTTGTATAAAAGCCATACATTGTACAACACTAATTACTATGCATATCTTAATATGCTTTGATCACCATCCATGTCTTCTGTGTAAGAGTTCTAAGTGCTTTTACTCATAGTCATATTATAGTTTCACTTTATAAAGTTTATTATGCGTGTATTCTGTGTCTAAATTGTGCTTAAAGAAGGAATTATACTAGCAAAGCTCTTAGCATAACAGTTTAAGCTTGACATGGTTCATATGTGACCGGGACTGTAAAAACAGGGTATGTGGGCACAAACTATATGCCCCATCATGCTACACAGATCATATCTCAGTACTGTAAAAGAACTTTCACATTCTGTATATTGCATCATAAAGCCAATCAAATGCTTACTAAGAGTGCATTGTGATAGCACAATAGTATAAAAATTTATGAGTGATGAAAGTGTGAAAAAGTAGGCAAAAATTGTGTTCCTACATGCCGTGCAGACCCAGTCACATGTACTGGTTACATATTTGTCAGTTGCACTATTGCAGTATCAAAGTACAACACAATAAACTCCATACCACCATGTTTAAGTATGTACTTTGCATGTAATAGCATTACACATTGTGTAACTTTATACCTGATTAACAGTGCTGTTAAAATACCCCACTCTATCCCATGTAAAGATGTACAGTAGTGTAGCACTGAAGGGAGCTTGATAGGGAAAGGCAGTTCTTATTTCAGTGTTAGCTCTATCAAATAGTAGAGGATCAGTACTCTGACGATACCATACATCACCAGTTCCTCTAGTGTCCACATCAGCCCAGAAAACTGCCAGTAATGATCTATCTCCATCCAATGGTAGCGGATCAGTTGTAAATGTTATTGAACTATTTGTGAAACTGATACCTCCATTGATGTGGAGCTGGGAGGAAAAGATGAAAGCATTTAATAAAACCATCTGATATATGTGTGCATGGGGCAGATCTTGTTTGAAAGGAAGGGGGAGGGGGGTCAAAGTGTTACTATTATATGTATACTAAGAGTATACCTCAACAGTGTGTACAGCTAGAGGGTCTAGGTGCATGCCCCACAACCTCTCCCAGGAGGAGGCAATTTCAAGCTATGTTTGTGAACTGAAAGAAAATTTAGCTATGCATATAAGTATTACAGGATCCGGTTTACAAGCAACTATGGACAAAAATGTTTTTAAAAATGAGTGCCTAGATATGTGGTACTTTTACTTCAATCAAGTCTTTGGCATGTACTACTTAAAACTATAGAAGTAATATTATGAAGCTTCTGAAAAAAAGGGCACATTGTCTATAATGTGACTGAATTTTGGAAAATCACCCATATGGGTGCACGTGAAATAATTTGAATTTTCATGTTTAGTGGGTTGCTAATAAGGGCAGAGCACAGTTTTGAAAATATTTCAAGAAATTTCTTGTAATTTGAGGTAATGAGAATGGATTAAAATCATCAATAAGTAGATTTGCACTATAAAGTTTACAATTTGATCATTAAATTTTTTAGGTGTCAAATGCACTCATATGGGTGATTTTCCAAAATTCAGTCTCATATACCTTTCAAACTTTTGTGACTCACAACTTGTGGGTATGCCATTATGCTACGTCAATGCAATTCATTGACCTTATCAAACATTTAGAGCTACTATATATGTAACCGAACTTGGAAAATCACCCTTATGGGCACATTCGACACATTAAATATTTAGTTCTGAAACACAGCATTATAAGTTAAATTCCTACCCATTTAAGGATAGAATAAACCATAGATACCTTGAATTACAAGAGGAAATGTTTGAAAAGCGTTTTCTGCTATTAAAAGCACCACGCTAGTTTCAAAATACTAAATGTTTCAAGCATGACCCATAAGGGTGATTTTTCAATAGTAATGCAGGGTTAGCTCTACACTTTCTATTAGGTAATCTCAGTGAAAAAACAACTGAAATTTGTCGATCTACAAAAGTTACGTACTTCAAAGAATTGCATGTATATGGTAGATAATATAACAAATGTGATGCTTTTACGTAAGTAATGAAGTTGTTTTTTTTATTACTAATCTGTGACCTGAAGTATACATACAGTGGATCGTCATAGTCCACTAAGTAGCTAACATTGAGCAACAACAGTGTATTGAAGGCATGAAGCAGTATGAAGCTCACCTCAAACCAATGAATGAAGTTTATTGACCAGACAATAGTGTAATTTTTCTTGAATACAATAACCAAGATTTACATTTCCCTACAACAAGGTTGTGTCACATCATAAGATGGTAGTTATGTATGTGACGGCTTAAGGCTATTCAAATGAAGTAATGGTTTATTGTAGTTAATGTAATACTGATAATTATAGCTAGTTATAGTTACTAGTGTTGCACTGATATGAGGTTTTGCCGATATTCTGATAACCGATATTGAATAATGTTTTCAAGCCGATAAATGTAGCCGATCTGATATAGCCAAGCATGTCGATTTTGTAGCAATTTTTACTAGAAATTTGATTGTGAAGGACCAATTTAGCTTGTTTATAGTAGCAGTATTGCTACAACAACAGCTGACAGTACACTGAAGTAATAACAATATTGTGAAGCAGGAAATGCAACTCAATACATTTGTAAACGTCATTTGGTGTACATGTTTACACATACACATATCTGTATCTGCTACTTTTTTCACTGTGGTGCCGATCTGATACTGATATACCAAAAACAAGCCGATATATGGTGTTGTTGTTTTTTTGATAACAGATCTGATTATCGATGCAACACTAATAGTTACTCTTAGACTATAATGTAGAATATAGAGGGGGATAGAAAACTATCATGTGATTCATTATAATTTTTTTGTAACAAATGCAATTCTTTATCACAAACTAGTGTCACAAAATGGATTTATAGTACTCTTTCATAATGCGCACTTGTGTATCTAGGTGTTCCATCAACTATCCACTGCCTTGTCGACTTTTATTCCTGTTTGTGCTCCTCACCCACACCAGCCTACAAGCATATGGCACACCTTACCAGTGACAGTAATGAAATTGGATAATTCTTGACAACCTAACCCTTTACTGATAAAGGTCATACAGTACATCCCAAAATGTATTAAAACTCTCTGGTTGTTATGGCTGAAAGCAACAAACTGTGTTCAACTTCAAAACGATTTATTCCCTTAAAAGTGCAAATTTGTGGCATGGCTTACTCCTCGATAGTAATGATTAGCTTTGCTTTGAGTTATGAAGTTGTTTTGTGCTACTATGCACCCTGCAGAGTAAGCAACGTTTCTCTGCAAAATTTAATTAAGAAAGCTTACAAAATGTGTTAATGGATCTGTATAGGTGAGGAGTATGCCTATAAAAGTAGTTTTCTATCCCGGGTCTTACAGCCCTCTATAATCTAATATGGGTAACTATAACTAATAATATCTGTTACAAGCAGTAGTAACAAGTAACAAATTATTTTTAAAAGGTAACTAAATTTTAGCTAGTACCCCAACACTGTGAAGATAAATGGAGGCGATTCATGAATTTCAACTTTGTTCTGGCTTTTTATGACAGCACAGTTTTACTGAAGTAATGTAGTCAAGCAAGTGTATATAGCACTATTCTATTTGAACAACTTCAGTTCCATGCCAAACTTTTTCTATTGTGGATTCTCTGTCCACTTCTTTTGAGTACAACACTTGTACTTACGTCCTTAACTCTCGTAGTTAACAACCAACTAGCCCATAAAACTAGCCCTCTTTGCCAAGGCCCAACCAGTACAATTGAATGATTGCACACATTCACTGAAATTGCATAGAAACCACCTGAGCCTGGAGGTAAAGTAACTTAATACAGATAGTTGCAACTATGTTTAGGACTAATCTGCTTGTCTAGCATGTTTTCTAACAAGGTAAGAAACATTATCTTGCATAATATTTTAGGTAAAGTTGGTGGTATTTCTGGTCTCTTACTGTCAGAAATTAACTAATTTACCCTTGGAATACAATGATATGTGTACTTTTACACTGCCAAATATTTTGTGCCATATTTCCTAATGTACATAGCTAAACATGTGTTGTTGGCAGCTAGCCAAATTTTCATTACAATTGGTTCTGTTGATTTATTTATTTACTTATTTAGCTAGCTATTTATTTATTTATTTATTATATCATACTGGGAAGAGAGCACCGCTTCAGAGGATGTTGGTCATCATGCGTCATCATACATCTCATGATCCCAAACAAAAGTTCAATCCATTCAACCCTGACTCCTCAGTATCGATATACCTGTAGCTAAAGCGAATTGATAACAATAAATTATTGTTCCCAGAGCCCATCTTTCAACTTCCCAACACTTTTAAACAATATAGCATTTCAAATAAATAAAAGAAAAAGAAAGTCTTAATGCTCAAACTGTGGGCAGAGAAGCAAACTCTGCCCAATCCTGTGTTGATGGAATTGTTGCCATTACAATGCTGCATCTCTAATGGCAACGATTCCATCAATACAGGATTGGGCAGAATTCACTTCTCTGCCCAACACTTTGTGTGGTTTATATAACCAAGAAACAAACACTAAATTCTAGTATACATACTTTTCATGAATGTGACAAACGACTTCAATAATAACAGTGCTAACTTCAGGCACCATGCTTTACTGTGTAATCACACGTAGTACAGTAGTACCTGATAGGGCTATGAAGGGTGGCCTACCTCCTCTGCCACTGCTGATACACCCAGGAAATAAGCTCATTGTAAGTTTTATGAATGGGAATAAAAATTCATCGTAAGTTATGAATGTGAACCGACAAAAAAAAGTTACAGAACTTTTTTCTCCCGTTTGAACACTTGCATATTGAGTGAGCCATGTGACTGTATTGATCTTTGCAATACGCAGGTGCTCAAATGGAAGCTAAAAGGTCTGTATGAATGCAAACCGAGTGACGTGAACACAAAACATTCGTCGTTACTTCCATTTATACCTAACAAAAAAAAGAGATGTAAACAAACAAAAATAATAACAACTAGCTGTCAAATTAACTTATAACTACACTAAAATTATAATTACAAAACTGACTACATGTAGACATTGAGAGCAGGGAAATCAGTGTCTCCACATTGCAAAGTCCATTATCTTAATATCGTTCTGACATTGTTGGAACAAAATTACACTAACAGTTGTTGTAGCAAGTTCTTATGGGCCACTTAGGTAGAAGAACCACTTAGGTAGAAGAAACACTTCTCACTGTGGTGTGATCAGCAATAGAGTAAAAACTATCCGGATGATACACAACTATCAAAAATATTACATAGTGCTGGCTATACAATATCAAAGAGCACCATGCAGTGTCTTAAATTAAGAATAGCTACTACACTCAGTCTCTCAAAATTGTCATTAAATTCAATCTCAGAAAGTGTAGTTTTAAAAATTGTTTGCTTTCAAACATTAGATACATGCACAACCAGCAGAAATAAACTTGGATTTCAAATAATTTCAGAAAGCCCCAATGCCAATCCCAAAAATGAACACTCCAGCATAAGATTAGATTAGATTAGATTATCCATTTTTGTCAAAAGACAAGGGTACACAAAAGGCTAAGCCTGTAAACGTGCTCCCCTTCACAAAAGCACATACAAAACAACACACACACATGTACACTGAATAAAAAAACAACAAAAAAAAAAAACACAGCCTCAATAACTAGTTTTAATTAACAACTATTTCAATTATGATTGTGAATGAGGCATTTCTGGTTACCCCCAAAATCCTGTGACCCCCCCCCCCCCCCCAACAAAAAGGATAAATACTAGAATAAACATTGACTTGACAAAATGTCGGTATAGCTATATTATACAGAAATAAAATCACTAGCTAGCTATCAAATACCACTAATTACATCCCGGCAGTAACTACGTACATGTCTTAGTCGCCGGACTGCTTAGAAGGCCGGTATACAGTCGCGGCTGGTTAGGTAACTATACGAGTAACGATGCTTGTAATCGTACCTGATCACGGAAAATTGTTACTTACGATTAATGTACTCTGTTCTTGATTGTAGAAATAGAATGTCTGGTTGGGTATTAAGATCGTCACAGCACTGGCATCTTCATTACCTAATCTGGTATCAGAATCTGCACCAAAGTGGTAAAACTGGCCAACCGGGACACAAGTCACGATATTCACTAAGTGGAAAAGCACAATTCTTCTGAGCAACATTGACGGCACAGCTAGCTAATCACTTTTTCTCAATTCTGTAATGCGAGAATTTACGGAGAGTTATAAAATCATACATAACCTATGATCTCGCCTATGATACACAGTCCAAGTATAGCTATTTAGATTCTCCGTAAATCTTCTACGCACTTTGTTATTGCTCCGTCATCCGAACTGCTGGGTTTTACTCTTTTCACCACCTTTCATAACCCTTACGTAATATTAAGCTCAAAAGCATCCAGACTTCCTAATGTAGTTGTTGTTCTCTCTCTTCGACTTTAGGGAACACGTCTAGTAGTCAGTGCCGCAAGTAGTCGACTTTAGGGGAAGCGTCCAGTAGTTTCCGCGAGTAGTCGACTTTAGGCCGGGAAGCGTCCATGCAGTACTGTTGCCACGAGTAGTCGACTTCAGGGGAAGCATCTAGTAGTGTTAGGGTTAGAGTTCAGCTTTGGTTTCTTCTTCGCCTTTAGGTAGGGTCCGCAATCCGAAAAATCAACTTTCACAAATCAATCCCCCTACCATTGTGGGATGTTCATTGTAGTATCCCATTGCCAGATCCACCATGAAACTGGAGGCACGATTGTTGTCTTCACAGAACTATCGATTTTAGTATTTTGTGAGATGCAAAAATTATTTTTAAAATTTCGTGCTCCACACAAAGAATAGGATAGAACTTGCTGCTTAGCTAGGTATTATCTAGAGTTAATGTAGTTCAAAAGTACGCACAGTAATAAGCAAATGATTCACTGGGTTCCCGACACAGGGTTGCTTTCTCTCAAAAAGCAGAAAACAAAACACGAATTTTCAAATTCAAACTTCCCTACCAGCCAAGATAAGAAAAGCCAACTCTCCCTCATAGTGATGTGATAAGGTTGGATGCATAGTCTGTCTATGCTGTTAGTCTGGAAAGGATCTGAGACTTCTCACCATCTGGGTGAAGAACGTCAAAATTTTCGTGCGTCATTTCAAGGGATTCTCTCAATGGTACCAAAGTGCTTTCCAGTACTTCTGATGCCACACTAGTCACTTAATTTTGTTTAGAATGATGATAAAAGATGGTTCAAAACGTTTGGCAGTAGTAGTAGTTGGTATTCTGTGATTTCATATGATGCAGTATACCAGCAACTCACCAGGAGCTCCACCCAGCTCGAATCAAAAATGAAAGATTTTGTGCATTTTTCGTTTTGCTTTGGGATGTTTTGAAGCATAATGGTGATGTAGGGTGATCTAGTGAAGATTTGAAGCTGCTGTGGAGTGTGAGAGGTGAAGTCAAATTCGGACGATTTTGCTACCTACCTTGATGCATAGCTTAGAGCGAGGCGTGGAAGCTGTGGATGAAACAATAATTGACAACCGCTATTACCAAACGTTCAGGGACATCTTTTGCTATAGTTTTAGTCTATAATTGATGATTGTTGTGGCTGCAGAAGCGCTGGAAATGGCCAGAAAGCCCGACACAATTCTTTGATGCTGCAGAAAATTTTGACGCTCGTCACCCAGATGGTGAGAAGTCTCAGATCTTTTCCAAACTAACAGAATAGACAGACTATGCACCCAACCGTATCGAAACACTATGAGGAATAGTTGGCTTCTCTTACCCTGGGTGGTAGGGGAGTTTGAATTCGAAACTTCGTATTTCTTTGTCTGTTTTTTCAAAGGAAGCAACCCTGTGCCGGGCACCCAGCAAATCATTTACTTATTTCTGTGCGTAGTTTTTAACTACAATAACTCTGGATACGATTTGGCTAAGTAGCAAGTTTCATCTGGTCCTTTGTGTGGAGCACGAAATTTTAAAAATAAATCTTGCATCTTGTGAGATACTGAAAATGATATTTCCGTGAAGACAACAATCGTGCCTCCGGTTTCATGGTGGATCAAGCAATGGGATACTACAATGAACATCCCACAATGGTAGGGGGAATGATTTGTAGAAGTTGATTTTTCGGATTGCGGACCCTACTTTAGGGTTGGGTTCTTCTTACTATAGCTATACAGCTTACTTCGTGAGTCACATTTATAAGACAGAAAAGAAGGGAATGAAGGGAGCCGCAGTAGCAGCGGTAGCATAATCGGTAGCACGCTGGACTATCACACTGGGGTCCAGGGTTCGATCCCCCTTCAGGATTGTACTTTTTTTTCCCCCTTTTTGGTTCACCGTTCGTGAGCGAAATGAAATAGGGTGAAAAGAGTGATTATGATTATGATTATGGTTACTGAAAACACAGTTACAAACTGATATGTTCAGGTAAGGAAAAACATTACAAATCACATAGATAAGAGTCAGTTATAATTTATCTAAAAATACTTGTAGAGATTGGGATTCTATTGTGTCAGTTGGTAAATTGTTCCAATCGCGGATAGATTTGGGGTAATAGCTGAATTTATAATGATCTGTTCTAGCAAACGGAATCTCAAAATGGAAGGGGTGGTGGTGGCGGGTGGGATATGTGGTGTTAGTGAAATAATTTGGGACTGTTAAGACTGATGAGGAGTAAACAATGTTGTAGAAGACCTTTAATCTAGTCACATATCGTCGGTGTTGAAGTGATGGCCATTGTAAATCTGCTAACATAGATGTAACACTACTGTTATATCGGTAGCTAGTCTGACTTGACCCAACGAGCAGCACGTCGTTGTACCATTTCTATACTTTGTATCTCCTTCTGCAAGTAGGGGTCCCATACTGCCGATCCATACTCCAACAGTGGTCTCACTATACTGGTGTAGGTTAAACATTTAGTTTCTGCAGAACATCTATAAAGGTTACGTTTAACAAAGTTTAGCATCCTTGTTGCTTTAGAGATAACTTGATTGATATGAGGTGTAAATTACATTTTTGAGTCTAAGAGAATTCCTAAATAAGGGTGTTGGATAACTCGCTGCAAAAAGTAATTTCTGATAGTATAGTTAAAAGTAGAGGAGGATGTTAGTCTACTACAGGTAAGTACCACACACTTGGAAATGTTTAATTCCATTAACCAAGTTTCAGTCCACTTTAATATAATGTTGAGGTCATGTTGTAATAATAATTGATCTTGCTGACTATGATACCCCCCCGAACTGCTATGAAGATAAACCTTGTATGGGCTCTAGTCCATGATTATGCTGATCATCGTCGAAAAAATCTTAGTTTTGTTGTGTGCATTAGCTGCTGTTCGTCTAGCTATATAAGTGTAAGTTTTTGTGTCGCTTTGTAACTTGTAGCTAGATAGCTAGCTATAGCGTGCGTATATTTTTATTGCTTTACAACACCAGATGCAAGATTACGGAATTAAATTGGCTATGTACTGAAATAGTGTGGTGGTGTTGAGGGTCAAATGGCAACATGTGCGAACTGTCCTATCCTATAGCTAGTTATTTACTTAAGAACTGTGTAATAATGGTGCATAGCTACTTACAACTACATAAATGATTAAAATTTACAGGACAGGAGAGTTTAGAGCACTTAGCTACAGCAGGGACACAAGTAATGATTATAATGTTGTTTACATTAAAATTTTTGACAAAATGAAACCACAACTCTGCTTAAAGCGCTGTACTGTTACATCATTGTAACACCTTCACTTCAGTTGTTTACTTGTATAAGTTGCTAACTTTTAGCTTGAGATAGCCATTTTCCCATGGGTATACACCATTGCATTGATATGAAGTATGCATTAGAGGGAAAACATACAAAGGTCTCTGAGATCAAATAACCCAGTCCCTGAAGTTACATCTCATTACATTTACAAACTTGCAGCTGCAATTTTAGGATAGTCCAGGTTACTATAATAAGAGATGGCTTACCTTATATTTTTTGTTCATTTAAAATGTATGAACATGGGGATCCCAGAGAAAAAAAAACACTGTGCATGCCAAAGTAGCCAATTCCAATCCAACAAGCTACATAGCTATGTAGCTATATAACTGTTTCTGAGATCAGCAAAATATTTTATCCAATGAGCATATAAAAATTCCACTTTCCTGGTCAGAATGGAATGCCTACCAATGAAAGGGGAGGAGGCTTGTATCAAGAAGAACAGCCCAGGGAAAACAAGAACAGCAAAATTATTTAGGTGTCAAAACTGGTCCCAAGGATCATTAACATTTTTCAATAGTGATCAGTAGCTACGTGAAGTTAGCTATTTGGTGCCACTACAACAGGCATCCTGTTTTTGGTCCCCTTCCACTTCACTTTTTGGATATTGTTTATATATATATATATATACTTTTTTTTTTTTTTAAATTTGGAAATTGTTGGTGCAGGTTTATGTAATGTTCAGTGTGAATTATAAGCAGTTCAGAAGGTATAATTATCATGGGCAAGTTAGTAGCTACTGTATAGCTAGCTGTTTATGAACTGTATCAAAATTCAAAAGTGATGACACTTGAATTTGGATACAATTCAACTTATACATACTGCCAACAATCATTATGATAAACGAAGGAGTAGAATGTCTAGCTGTCATTAAATCTTACAAACTGACTGTGCTCAAACCCTCCTATTCCAATCAGTAAAACGATAATGAACAGAAGACTAGTTGATATTATTTAGCAGTAGAAGTATAATTGTAACCTCCTTCACAGAGAGATATAATTGTTTGCTATTTGTCACATTTAGTGTCTATACTACAGTAGTTGATTCAGCAATCAGTGGATTTGTCAAACTCACCATGCTCAAACCTTTTGCAATGACCTTAAGCAGTGATTGCAAAAGATCTGAGCACGGTCAGTTTAACAAATCCTCTGATTGCAGAAGTTAGATACTCTCTTTCCTAATCTAGACTATTATTGCTACTGTTTATTATATTCAAAACTCAAAAGTGTCATATAGATAATTTTTTATTCAACACATATAGCTGCTTTCAAAACTCAAAAGTGTTAGCTATTATATTAAATACTGCCTATTTTTATTCAATAGCTAGTTAGCTAGCTACCAGAAATAATAAACATTTTATTATTCTAGCTGTCTGGTTACAATTTGACAGTAAAATAACAGAAGAGTGTGGTTTTGTTGTGACTTGTACAAGCTTCTAAAAATTTCAAAGAAAATATTTTCCCACCGAGTTCTTATCATTCAGTTGTGATTTTCTTGTCTCTGAAGAATAGTAAGAAACAGATAAATAAAGTGTTTGGTGCAGATAATGCACCATTGTTCCAGAAACAAAAGTTCTCTTCTCTTTAATATATGGTAGCTACAACCATGACATATTCAAAAATAAATGTTGTCATGGTGAATATGGATGGTTATTATTCACATAGAAGGCTTGCTAGCTATGTACATAATATTATGCATGTGACCGAATTTACGAAAAGGAGTCTCCCACACACATACAATTCTATGAACTTGAAAGATCATAACTTAGGTGCTGAAATACTGTACATACAAAACTGAAATTTTCTGTATCCATTACCCTATGTTCCTCCTTATCACTGACCAAATTTAAAGCCAATAGCTTATACCGATCTGAAGTTATGAGTCACCAAAGTTAGTAAATTGGATGTGTGTGGTAGACCCCTTTTGCACATCCAGTCACATATAATATTTATTATTTAGAAGATATGAATGTGATTTATAATGATTGTTTAGCTGTTGTTTTTAGATGAATGATGTAATGCTAATCCTTCTATTAAAAATTGTCTAAAGTTGACATGGATTACATGCATGTCAACAATACTAAGCCCTCCTGATATGATCTCATCCAATGTTCAATTCAAGAACAAGAATACACTTGGAATGATTGTACTATAAGTATTCCAGTCAATTAGTATCTAATCCAAAACAGCCAAGCTGTAAAAAAAGAGTGCGGCCCTGAGAAAGGCTATGGTGAAAAAAGATGTGAAATCCAAGGTGGCGGCCAATAAATGGCTGTGATGGTAGGTTAATGGTAAAAATTTTAATAACGACAATTCAGGTGAATTTTGTGCCTAGACCAAGCGGCACCAAATTCACCTGAATTGTCGTTATTAAAATTTTTACCATTAACCTACCATCACAGCCATTTCTTGGCCGCCACCTTGGATTTCACATCTTTTTTCACCATAGCCTTTCTCAGGGCCGCACTCTTTTTTTACAGCTTGGCTGTTTTGAATTAGATTTCACTTCTTTTTGTATTTGTATACCCCAAAGCCGGCCTATGGCCGGCTTTAGGCTTTAGGGATTTTAACCTGTCATTTTTTCTTTACTACAGGAAGAAGAAAAGATGAAGCAGGGTGATTTCTTTGTAGCTGACCTCTCTGCAAGGTGATCCTTCTAGCTGATCTCTCTACCGGATGACTTGTTTGTAGCTGAACTCTCTACAGGGTGATTTGTTTGTAGCTGAACTCTCTACAAGGTAACTTCTTCTAGCTGATCTTTCTACAGGGTAATTTGTTTGTAGCTGAATTCTCTACAGGGTGATTTGTTTGCAGCTAAACTGCTGAACTCTCTACAATGTAACTTCTTCTAGCTGAACTCTCTACGGGTGGCTTGTTTCTAGCTGATCTCTCTACAGGGTGACTTGTTTCTAGCTGAACTCTCTACAGGGTGATTTGTTTCTAGCTGAACTCTCTACAAGGTAACTTCTTCTAGCTGATCTTTCTACAGGGTGATTTGTTTGTAGCTGAATTTTCTACAGGGCAATTTGTTTGCAGCTGAACTCTGTACATGGTAGTTTCTTTGTAGCTGAACTCTCTGCAATGTAACTTTTTCTAGCTGAACTCTCTACAGGGTGACTTGTTTCTAGCTGAACTCTCTACAGGGTGATTTGTTTGTAGCTGAATTCTCTACAGGGCAATTTGTTTGCAGCTGAACTCTCTACATGGTAGTTTCTTTGTAGCTGAACTCTCTACAATGTAACTTCTTCTAGCTGATCTCTCTACAGGGCAATTTGTTTGCAGCTGAACTCTGTACATGGTAGCTTCTTTGTAGCTGAACTCTCTACAATGTAACTTCTTCTAGCTGAACTCCCTACAGGGTGACTTGTTTCTAGCTGAACTCTCTACAGGGTGATTTGTTTGTAGCTGAATTCTCTACAGGGCAATTTGTTTGCAGCTGTACTCTCTACATGGTAGTTTCTTTGTAGCTGAACTCTCTACAATGTAACTTCTTCTAGCTGATCTCTCTACAGGGCAATTTGTTTGCAGCTGAACTCTGTACATGGTAGTTTCTTTGTAGCTGAACTCTCTACAAAGTAACTTCTTCTAGCTGAACTCTCTACATAGTGACTTGTTTCTAGCTGAACTCTCTACAGGGTGATTTGTTTCTAGCTGAACTCTCTACAAGGTAACTTCTTCTAGCTGATCTTTCTACAGGGTGATTTGTTAGTAGCTGAATTCTGTACAGGGCAATTTGTTTGCAGCTGAACTCTGTACATGGTAGTTTCTTTGTAGCTGAACTCTCTACAATGTAACTTCTTCTAGCTGAACTCTCTACAGGGTGACTTGTTTTTAGCTGAACTCTCTACAGGGTGATTTGTTTGTAGCTGAACTCTCTACAGGGCAATTTGTTTGCAGCTGAACTCTCTACATGGTAGTTTCTTTGTAGCTGAACTCTCTACAATGTAACTTCTTCTAGCTGATCTCTCTACAGGGCAATTTGTTTGCAGCTGAACTCTGTACATGGTAGTTTCTTTGTAGCTGAACTCTCTACAATCTGACTTCTAGCTGAACTCTCTACAGGGTGACTTGTTTCTAGCTGAACTCTCTACAGGGTGATTTGTTTGTAGCTGAATTCTCTACAGGGCAATTTGTTTGCAGCTGAACTCTCTACATGGTAGTTTCTTTGTAGCTGAACTCTCTACAATGTAACTTCTTCTAGCTGATCTCTCTACAGGGCAATTTGTTTGCAGCTGAACTCTGTACATGGTAGTTTCTTTGTAGCTGAACTCTCTACAAAGTAACTTCTTCTAGCTGAACTCTCTACATAGTGACTTGTTTCTAGCTGAACTCTCTACAGGGTGATTTGTTTCTAGCTGAACTCTCTACAAGGTAACTTCTTCTAGCTGATCTTTCTACAGGGTGATTTGTTAGTAGCTGAATTCTGTACAGGGCAATTTGTTTGCAGCTGAACTCTGTACATGGTAGTTTCTTTGTAGCTGAACTCTCTACAATGTAACTTCTTCTAGCTGAACTCTCTACAGGGTGACTTGTTTCTAGCTGAACTCTCTACAGGGTGATTTGTTTGTAGCTGATCTCTCTACAGGGCAATTTGTTTGCAGCTGAACTCTGTACATGGTAGTTTCTTTGTAGCTGAACTCTCTACAATGTGACTTCTTCTAGCTGAACTCTCTACAAGGTGACTTGTTTCTAGCTGAACTCTCTACAGATGATTTGTTTGCAGCTGAACTCTCTACATGGTGGTTTCTTTGTAACTGAACTCTCTGCAAGGTGACTTCTTCTAGCTGATCTCTCTACAGGGAGATTTGTTTGTAGCTGAACTCTCTACAGGTGATTTGTTTGTAGCTGAACTCTCTACTAGGTGATACTTCTAGGTGATCTCTCTACAGTATTCCTTGTTTCTAACTGAACTCTCAACAGCGTGATCTGTTCATAGCTGAACTTTCTACTTGGTGATTTGTTTGCAGCTGAACTGTCTAAATGGTGGTTTCTTTGTAGCTGAACTCTCTACAAGGTAATTTCTTCTAGCTGAACTCTCTACAGGGTGACTTGTTTCTAGCTGATCTCTCTACAGAGTGATCTGTTCATAGCTGAACTTTCTACAGGGTGATTTATTTGCAGCTGAACTCTCTACAAGGTGAATTCTTCTAGCTGAACTCTCTACAGAGTGATTGATTTTTTGCAGCTGAACTCTCTACATGGTGGTTTCTTTGTAACTTAACTCTCTACAGGGTGATTTGATTGTAGCTGAACTCTCTACAGGGTGATTTGTTTGTAGCTGAACTCTCTACAGGGTGATCTGTTCATAGCTGAACTCCCTATAAGGTAACTTCTTCTAGCTAATCTTTCTACAGGGCGATTTGTTTGCAGTTGAGTTCTCTACAGGGTGATTTGTTTGCAGCTGAACTCTCTACATGGTAGTTTCTTTGTAGCTGAACTCTCTACAATGTGACTTCTTCTAGCTGAACTCTCTACAAGGTGACTTGTTTCTAGCTGAACTCTCTACATATTGGTTTCTTTGTAACTGAACTCTCTGCAAGGTGACTTCTTCTAGCTGATCTCTCTACAGTGAGATTTGTTTGTAGCTTAACTCTCTACAGGTGATTTGTTTGCAGCTGAACTCTCTACATGATGGTTTCTTTGTAGCTGAACTCTCTACAAGGTAATTTCTTCTAGATGATCTCTCTACAGGACGATTTGTTTGTAGCTGAACTCTCTACATGATGGTTTCTTTGTAGCTGAACTCTCTACAAGGTGATTTCTTCTATAGCTGATCTTTCTACAGGGTGATTTGTTTGTAGCTGAACTCTATACATGATGGTTTCTTTGTAGCTGAACTCTCTACAAGGTGATTTCTTCTATAGCTGATCTTTCTACAGGGTGATTTGTTTGTAGCTGAACTCTCTACATGATGGTTTCTTTGTAGCTGAACTCTCTACAAGGTAACTTCTTCTAGCTGATCTCTTTACAGGACAATTTGTTTTTGTTTGTAGCTGAACTCTCACATGATTGTTTCTTTGAAGCTGAACTCTCTACAAGGTGATTTCTTCTAGCTGATCTTTCTACAGGGTGATTTGTTTGTAGCAGAACTCTCTACAAGGAAACTTCTTCTAGCTGATCTCTCTACAGGATGATTTGTTTGTAGCTGAACTATCTACAAGGTAACTTCTTCTAGCTGATCTCTCTACAGGGTGATTTGTTTGTACCTGAATTCTGTATAGGTGATTTGTTTGCAACTGAGCTCTTTACAGAATGGTTTATTTGTAGCTGAACTCTCTACAAGGTAACTTCTTCTAGCTGATGTATCTACAGGGTCACTAGTTTGTAGCTGAATTCTCTACATGGTGGTTTCTTTGTAACTGAACTATCTACAAGGTGACATCTTCTAGCTGATCTTTCAACAGGGTGATTTGTTTGTAACTAAACTCTCTACAAGAAAACTTCTTCTAACTGATGTCTGAACAGGGTGAATTGTTTGTAGCTGAACTCTCTACAGGGTGATTTGTTTGTAGCTGATCTCTATACAGGTTACTTATTTCTAACTGATCTCTTGAATTCTGTTCAGGGTGACTGCTCTATTAGGATGACTGCTCTATTAGAGTATCTCGATCTCGCACTTGCTACACCAAGTTGGATTTCGTGTTATAACTCCGTGGCTTTAAGTCTGATTCTTCTACACCATTGAAGAGCCTTTCTAAGATGATAACTCCATCTGTACAGCGATTTTCAAAGCACTACCCCTAGCGGTTTACCTCTTAGGCGTGGCAAGCAGTCGTTTTTTATTAGCTAATCTCGATTGCGTAATTGTTACACACTGTTGGTTTTGTTGTTTTATCTTCCTGGTTTTTAGCTCGATTTCTTTCAAACCACAAAAGGTTTGAGATTCAATAGTTAACCTATACACCCACCGATTTTCAGCTTCTTCCCATACGCGGTTTACCCTGTAGGCGTGACAACATATTGGTGTTATTTTTCGTGAATAATCGCTCATAACTCTTTGCCTGTTTATCGTATTCCAGCCAAAGTTGGTACAGAGATGCGCCTTTATACCCCCCTTCTGTGTGCCAAATTTCAAGGTGATCGGATAAGGCGTTCGCGTTTTATAGCAGTTTTTGTAAGTGTGCGAAAAGAGAAAGAAAAATAAGAAGAAAAAAAACGAAGAAACTAAGCCAATTTGTGAAGTCGCATATCTCGGGAACGCTTGAAGCGATTTCGCTCAAATTTGGAATGTGGAGTCCTGAAGGTGGAGGGAGTGTCCACAGCAAACTTCGTGTTGTTTCATCAAGGCAGCACAGAGCTACGGAGGTGCGAAAATTACGTTTTCTTTCTTCCTGTCAATATACTCACGGGGTTGCGCGCCGGCTTCTTGGGCCGCACGACACACTACAGTGTGTCTTGATTAATACATTTAGTGATAAAATCAGAATTAGTCAAAGTATTTTTAAAATCTGCTTCATCATTTTCTTCTTCCTGTGGTAAAGAAAAAAGATAGGTTAAAAAGCCCCAAAACCAGCCATAGGCTAGCTATGGAGTATATATACAAATACAAAAAGAAGTGAAATCTAATCCAAAACAGCCAAGCTATAAAAAAAGGAGTGTGGCCCCCAAAAAGGCTATGGTGAAAAAAGATGTGAAACCAAAGGTGGTGGCCAAGAAATGGCTGTGATGGTAGGTTAATGGTAAAAATTTCAATAACGACAATTCAGGTGAATTTTGTGCCAAGACCAAGCGGCACCAGATTAACCTGAATTGCCGTTATTAAAATTTTTACCATTAACCTACTATCACAGCCATTTCTTGGCCACCACCACTGATTTCACATCTTTTTTCATCATAGCCTTTTTGAGGGTCGCACTCCTTTTTTTACAGCTTGGCTATATATTCTGTAGCCTTCTGAATATATGTGTACTAGGTTGGATATTCACAGTTCAATCTTCAAGTGTTTGACCTAAGCAATAAACAAATCCTGAGGACTGTAATATTATTGGTAATAGCACCATTTTCTTAATTCACTTAACAGTGGTATGCTAGTTATAAGGAAGTTACTATCATTAAAGTACTTGACATGTACTGTGTTTCAGTATGTCGGGAAAGTTTAAAATAACATTAGCTGTGGCTTTTTGACTACATCAGTACTTTTTTCAATGTTGTAGACTTTTTCTGAAGCCATGCAACATATTTGAATTACTCTCATCATTAGTGTAGTGATCACATGATCAGGTTTCAATTATTTATTATGGTTAGCTGAACTATATACCATCCTATTCACATGGTAACACAACATTACAATAATCATAAAGTGCTGAGTTACTTTGTATTCTTCAGCAAATTTTGTAACCAATGAGAACAGAATATAAAGCCTAAGAGCCTATTTTAACCTGGTCAATTTGGCAGTGCTGAGGTTCAGGTTTCAAGTCAATGACTGGAGTTTATAGCATCTTTTTACTGCAGAGAATGGCTTTGAATGTTGTAGAATAGTTGCTGCTCCACATAGACTTGTACATACATAGATACTTCAAGCATAAAATTAACACTATACAGCTGTCACCAATGTGGGATGTATACAAGTGAATATCATTCACTACAGTTGAGGCGATTATTGCAAGTACTATCATTAGTGTCAAAGATGAAGGACAGTACTGGTGGAGTGGCTTGGCACCAAGAAAGAGAATAAGATGAAATATCACCTATCCAAGACAGGTAACATAAAACACAACAGGTCCTACAAAGCACGTCATGCTACACCCTGTCACACAACAGGACACAACATTTACTGAGTATAGGAACAGAACACTTGTATCCTGTTAAATAAATTTATTGTGATAACTAAAGATTACATGGCCATGACATGTTATAAATGGTTAAAGTTTGAAAAAGTCTACAAATCTTAGGATCCCATGTGCCCTGTTTTCACAGACCCAATCTTAATCATATTATTATGTACATTTCAGCAGCAAATAATTATTTCCATTCCACAAATACCATTATACTGGCTTCGTGTACTTAAAATGATATCCTGTATATGAAATATGTCTTGATATCAGTCTTGTTCTAGTTCTGAGTAATGATACACTGATTAGATTGATTTATTACGTGTGTAGTTCTTGTGATGCACTGTGTTATTGTGGTTCTGGAACTACAGTAAATAAATACATACTATATGTAACTATAACAACTAAACTGAAAACAAAGTCCAAGATTTGGTCCTTAAAGTAGATTGAGCTAAAACATTTATTGTTACTCAATATACTGGCTGTTTGTATCTGCTGTTAACATTCCAATTATATTCTCTTTTCATTCTCGATCACCTCTTCATTGTTGGTCTAGTGTCAGCATTGTTTATAAATAGGCACAGTTTGTATGGAGAATGTGTTGCTAAGTAGAGAAGTAATGACTTTTCATACTTGTTTTGGATTATGTGCACAATTCAGACCAACTCACTGTCAATAGCTCTTACAAAGTAGTGCAAACATGTTATCTTTTAGACAGAAAACTCAAAAGAGCTCTTTAGCTGACAGTAGCCTTCAGTAAAACTTGTGAATTCAATATATAGAGGAGCTTTAAATTTTAAACACAGATTACATGTTTAGCTGCTGATATAATAGTGATAGCTCACAGTGATATATAATGACTCAGTTAGAACTATATTATGGTTTGTGCAGTAGCCTGCTGAATAAAGGTAGCTCCATTATTGACATAGAATTTGAAGTCTAATTGTTAATGAGTATTATAGGTTGGATATTGTGTGGTTCAGTTTTCTAACCATTTGTTTGACCCAATCAATAAGCAAATCCTGAGGACTGTAATTGGTCATGGTTCCATTTTCTTAATTCACTTAACAGTGGTATGCTCATTGTGAGGAAGATTACTATCATTAAAGCACTTGTATTGTGTATGGGATAGTTTGCTGTAACATTAGTTATGAGTTTGTTTGACTGTTGATTACATCAGCAATCTTATTTCAGAGTTGAAGACTTTAAATTTTCTGAAACCATACAACACATTTAAATCACTTGCTAAAGTTCAACATTAGTATTAATAGCAATCATAACCAGGCAATACGATTCTGCAAGAACTTTAAGCAAGATCTTGCAAGAGAATCTGGTCATTTCTTGCAGTATTTTAAATCCTGTAAGAGATTTCCAGGATCTTGCAGGAATCTTGCAAGAGAGTTGTGTTATAAACAATCCTGTCATTTCTTGCAAGAACTTGCAGGATCTTGCAGGATCATTTTGCTGGGTATGATCAGGTTATGATTGTATACCTGTACATATAGTAGCTTAAGCAGCTATAAAGTTACAGGTAGCTACACTGTATATATGCACAGTTGCAGTGGGTGAAAAGACCTGTGAAAACAGGGCGTCTGGGCACAAACTACATGCCATCCCACAAGTCATATCTCAGTATCGGAATAAAATACGTATTTGCACTCTGTAAGTTGTGTTATTAAACATATTGAATGTTTAATTAGACTAAAATTCATGTGGCCATAGCTTAATGGAATGAAAAGTTATGGGTGGTGAAATTTCAAAAACGTAGGCAAATTTTTGTGTGCCCAATTACCCTGTTTTTGTAGGCCAAGTCACAAATACTGTATCCGAAGTACTAACAGTATAGGTACATACTTTGTATTATTCAGCAAGCTATGTAACCAATGTGAGCAAATAATAAAGCATAATTAACTCTTTTTAAGGTGGATAATGAGGTAATTCTGTGAATGCTATCCAACTACTAACACTGTAGGGACCTGTAAAAAGGTTTAAAGCCTGTGAATACAGGGAATCAGAAGCATGTGACTAAAATGTGAAGAATGCAGGAAAACATCCAAACCCAAAAGTACAACTTTACAATATTTAACAGAAATGACTATATTTATAACAGAGTGTTAATACTGAATTGCTGGAGTTCTTCACATTGGTCTGAATTGCATACAGTACATCACAGCACAGACAAGAAGTGGGACTATATCCTTCAAACTTATGAAAAAGACACTCCCTTCTGCATGTGGTGCTTGTAATGTAATTTCACATGTTTGCATTTATTTGGATCATTCTTATCTCTTTGATCAGCATTAAAAGTACAAGTGACTCACCACCATCTTGGCCTGCCCTACTAGTTTCTTGAGTGTAGCATTCTATATCTTCAGGTGGGCCAACATGGATGACTTTATGAACATCATTGCAATTAATTCCCATCCCAAATGCCACAGTGGCAATAACAACTGAAGATATAGAATGAGTTTGGATGTTTTGATATTTTGGTGACTTGATGCCCAGCAACATGAGGTTAAGGTATTAATTGTCAATGCATTATTCAAGTCAATGATTTGGACCTTATAGCATTCTTATATTGCAGAGAATGTTATATTTACATGTTGTTGAAGAGTTGTGGTTCCACACAGACTTGTTTGAACATAAAATTCACACCAAATGAACACTATGCAGCTATGTTATACAGTATTAATGCACACTGTATGATGTATACAAGTGATTATCACTCACTATAGTTTAGGTGTTTATTATAAGTACTATCATTAGTGTGAAAGATGAAGGAAAATGGATAAAAGTAGAACAAGAAAGAGAACAAGATGAAATTATATCACCTTACCCAAGAAATAGAAAATAAAATGTCACTGGGACAGGTCATGTGACTGAGTACAAATCATATCCTGTCACACTACAGGTCATAAGTTACATCAGTGCAGGAATAGAACGCTGGATTCTGCAAATTAATAAATGTTTTGTGAGAACTAAAATTTGCATGACCATGAAATGTTACATGTAAATAATGAAAGTTTGGAAAAGTCTACAATTTTTAATTTGCCCACTTGCCCTGTTTATTCGCAAACCCAATCTCTATCATATTAGTTGTGGGGGATCAAGTCACCAGGGATTTGTTCTGCACTTTTCATGTTCCAGCTACATGTTACTGACTCTCTGTATTCACAGGCTTTAAGCTCCCTCACAGATCCCTAGTGGGATAGCATTCACAGAATTATTTACAATGATATTCCACAAATGCAAGAACACTGGCTTCATGTACAGTATGTTGACTTAAAGTGATATCCTGTATACGAAACATGTCTTGATATCAGTGTTGTTCCAGTTCTAAGTATTAGGAAGTAACAATACACTAACTTTTTTATTATATGTACATAGCTCTGATACTATTATAGTAAATAAATACTATGCATGTAGCTTTAACATGTAAACTGAAAACAGAGTCCAAGATTTGGTCCTTACAGTTGAGCTAACACATTTCCATGTTACTGGCTGTCTCCCAGCTATGGAGATTCCGATTAGATTATTGTTAAGGGTTTACAGCACAAGTGCTGAAGGTCTGTAGGACACCTGGTCCTACAGCCTGTTTAAAGATGTCACATTAAGTACGTTTGAAAAGGTGCAGAAAGGATAAAAAATCCATGACTGGACCTGGGAAACCTCCATCCGAACACTTGCAGGAGTTTACCAGGCTGTCAGGATGTTTTCTCCTGGTTGATTTCATGTATTTGTACCCATAGGAACTCGAGAGTGACTTATTATCTCAAAGTACCCCATGTGGAACCAAATGGACATAATCTTTTGTCATTCTCAATCCCTTCATAGTATTTTAACCTCACCTATCAATCAGTTCATATGGAGAATGTGTTGCTAAGTAGAGAAGGGGTATCATAATGGTACTACACAATATTGCAATAATCACAATATCAAAACAAATATGACTATCCATATTGGTTTGGATTACATGCACAATTCTGATCACTTCACTGTCATTAGTTCTAAGTAAACTCCGAAGAAAGTTTAGAGGCTATATTTATGAAGGTGAATTGTTTAGCTTAGCTACAGTAATCATCAGTGAGGATTTCATATCTAAACAATTTAATGAAAGCAACTGGTACATATGTTGCTCTAGTAAACTGCATGGAATCATCAAACAAAAGCATATCAATCTGTATTATTGAAACTCAGTGCAGTAGTTACATATTAATAACACTATTATTGAGTTTATTAGTTTGACATATAATTATTATTATGCATCATACCTCAATTATCCTTCTTTAGTTTTTACGTAAATATAGTGATACGCTACTTATAGAATTTATGAGCTACTAAAAGAGGTGGTTTCTTCATCCTGATGTAAATACATAGTATTATTTAGTCTCTATCCAACTTGAACCCACAAAGCAGGCTAGTAAAAGAGAAGCCTGTGTAGCAGGGAGTCAGAAACATATTACTAAAATTATGTTGGAATGCACAAAAAATCCCAGAACTGGTGGTGACTTAATTGATCTACAGACACCTTGTAGTTTTGGCAAGTGTCTGAAGACCCATACAGCCTGGCAACCATGACTTCCTCTGCATTCAACCAGTATGTAAACATCATTATATTCTGTATTACATTCTGATTGGTGAGAATGGTGAAAAGTACAGCCACTACAGTATAATGTAGTAGGCGACTACACTACAGCATCTCTTATAACATGTGACTAGGAATCATAACCACAAGAAATGCTATGTATGCCAGAACAAAAGACAACAAATTGCTGGTGAGTTGCTACATGTGCACATTCATATTGGTTTCCAAGTGTAAATGCCATTCAATTTGATATCCTGGATATGAGACACTGCTAGTACCACTGGCTAATAATTAAAGTAATGGAACTAACAATACATCACGTACAGCAATTTTTATTGGTATTCTTAGAAAGCTCAACAGATTAAACCATGCTATATAGTATATCACACAGACTGATGTAACATACTGAAGTACTTATGCATCCATTTTCATGAATGCCTTAGCTGTGGCATGCTCATCTGTGACTGCCATAAAAGTACACACGTCAGAATCTTATGTTGGTCTGTCTAGTATGCTAGTTTTTTGGTATTTCAGATTTGAAGATTTCCTCTGAACCTGTATAATAATTATGTAAACTATTTTGAATTGCATACAACAATGCATAATACAGTATCATCATACTCGTACATGCTACCTCACTTGGTGACTTTTGAGAAGTCTACTTAAAGCCGGTGACTATAGTATAAGGAGAGTCAAGTCATTACATCAAAACGCTGCTATCATGGATTCAATATGATTTACCACATATTATAAAAAATGCGATTAGGAAATAACTCTGATTAGTCAAGTATTGCCACTATAAGTAAATAATAGTTTTACTAGCTATAGCCAGTAAATCATGCAACTGTATGGCTACTTTTATGCCTTGTACAATCACAATGTACTGCACCAAAGGAGTTCAGTTGTTTTCATTACTATTGCTTGAGCTGAAGCAGTGGAAGAATATGAGAGAGAAAGCCACCAGAGAGAATAATCTTAGAAAAAAAACATGAACATACGTATAATTATAATCATTATAATATATATATTTATATGTATATCTTAACAATCGAAAATAGTGGAATAGACTAACCAGTAAGACAATGAAACTTTCATTCATGCCATTATTGGGTATTGAAGGGGGTAACATTTATACGCTCATGCACCCTGTTTTCACAAGCCCAGTCACATACACACTTGACAGTATAAAATAGTACTATTTTATTACATACTGAAAAGAACATACCTTTGCTGACAATGACTGTATGTATTCTTATGTCTTCCAATGACTTCCATTTTAATTCATGAAACATCAATGTATAGCACTTGAATAAGTTATCATTAAATTGGGCAGCTTCATGTTGTACCTTTTACCAAGGCAGTTTTATAACACTTTTTATCTAATAACCAAGTTACAGATGCATATTCAACTAATGGGCTAACTATAATGTCAAATACATAAGCTTTCATGTTGTCGAGCATGTGTTAATTTTACCAGACTGAAATTTATGTGCTTTGCTTGTGACATTTGAGATGTGTTACTCCAACTAAGGTTAATGGTAATGGTGACACAAAAGTATACTAAAGCTATAGCAATAATGTAATTTATCACCCACAGTCCCACAATCAAAGCTTTCTACATGCTCATGTTGTTACACTTCAATTTGGCCTCTGTCATTATTACTATCCTTGATGAAATTTGCATGGCCCAATGTAAATACACTCACAAAGCGTACCTGCATAAACTTACTATAACCTCCACACAATGATGTGTCTATACAATGACATCATTGGCATATAGATCCTGATTATTATTAGCTATAAAGAGCAAGTAACATGGAACTCTGTAGAACTCCTGAAAGAAATGCCAGTAATATAACTCCATCCAAAATACCTCTCTGCTGTCTATACATACAGGTAAGGCATGCAGTGTTAGGATTTTTCACTGAGGTGATCATTACATCATTCTTGAGGGGTGTTTAAAAATCCTTGGAAGGGGCCAATTTTAGAGGCAAATATGTGACCGGATTTGCAAAAAGATACACTTTTCATCCACAAAATTTTACCCGTTTTTAAAACTTCTATAATTTTTTTGATCATGGCATATAGCTAATTGTCTGAAATTTTCCACGAGTGCAGCTACAGTATCTGGCTGCATTTTGATATAGCTAGCTACAAGTTGATTGATTGATTGATTGGTATTTTTTTGGCTCCATGCAATCGGCTACAGCCGTTCTTCCTTGCAGGAGAATAAACATTACAACACAAACATACTGTACAATAATAGGCTACAGAAGCAATGCACAACAACAATAACACAAACTACAACTACATGTATTTAGCTAAAGCACAATAGCTACAAATAAGACAGTAAATACAAAAAATAGTTATTACAAAACAGATTGTAATGACACCTTGTAATGATATCATGGAGAAAAGTTGGCACACTATTCCACCAATGGGATGCCTTATGTCTGAAATACAGTTAGATTGTACCGATATGGAGCCACAATAAATGGCTTGATTCTGGTATAATAATGATCTTGGGTACTTCCAAAGTGAATAGGAGGCTCCAATGGGATACATCTAGTGTGCTGATACTGAAGAAACGTGACACAAACACAACGGAATTGGATAAGATAATGTAGTGGTAGCCACTGAAAATGTCTAAAGAGTCTAAAGAATTAACAATTTAGTCAAAAGCCAGCAGTAAGATATCTTCAGTAGACTTTCCATGTCGGAAAGCATCCTGATGAGGGTGAAGCAAACTATTCACTGGGTGTAACTAATCACTGGACTGGACTACTGGACTGGAACACTGGACTGACATATTTTTGGTTTCTACACATTCTGAGGTTGGTTTTATTGAGTCCTGCTAGCCAAGGGCCTTCAGAAAACTTGCAGTCTGCTACTAAAATGATGAGTGTGAGGAGTGGAGTAAGCAAATACGTCTACCTCTATTATGTTCTTCTACAGTACATATACTATACTCCTTATCAGTATGCTGCAGGGAATGTGCTAGTTATGGTTAACCATGCAACGATAAAGTCTTGGAGCTAAGATAGTTAGGCCTGAGCCTAATATGCTCAAAATATTACCTATTATTCTTTCCAGAATTTCCCAAAAATTTCTCCTATTATTCTTTTTTTTATTCTTGTATCCAGCCTATTATTCCATAATAATGTCCATTTAGTTTCTGTAGCTATAGTTGCTTAGTTCTCAAGATGCTGTTATAAGAAGTAGTTTTGCCAGAATTAATTAATAGCTAGCCAAAAATGAAGCATTTAGCCTTACACATAATTGTTATAGCCATTACAACAGGCTTAAAATGCTATCAGGAGTAATTTTTCAATTATCAGTGTATTAAAGCTATAGCTATAACTATAATTATGCTAAGTTCAGTAGATAATGATATCAACATGTTTGTTGAGAGAATTAAAGAAATACACTGGTATGAGATGTAGAAGTTTCAGAATTGCAGATAATTATGCAGTTAAATCCCTGATACCGTCTGCAGATTGCTAACATGAAACGATCTGACTGCTCTATTAGAGTATTTGAGCATTTTATTTATATCGATCTTTTAGAGGCTCTTCAACTTCTTTCAGCCAGCACTCATATAATAATGCCAGCTATCTATCATTCTTAGGAGCTTACTTCCTTCTTCTAGCTAGTTAATCAAGAAGAGGCACGCCCCTTAATTCCGACGACGATTATTCCCGTGGACGTCCGATAATTCTAAAATTATGCCTGTAACCATCTAGTCTCGTGCCCAGATCCCACCCACTGCGTTAGTAGGGTCTGGTGACTTACACTATGTTTTTGGGCCCGCCGCCATACTGTTTACGCATTTGTATCCATAACTATAGTCGGCCATTTTCCTAGTTCCAGCCTATCAAATCGCGTTGTACCTGAATCAAGGCGTCCGATTGGTCAGAAAAAGAAAAATGGCGTAGGGCCCAAAACTCCTGCAAATGTCACCAGACCCTATTCAACGCAGTGGGTGGGGTCTGGGCACGAGACTAGTAACCATCCTATTATCCCGGAATTATTCTCAAAAAATTTGTGACCTATTATTCTTAAAATTATGCCGGCATATTAGGCGCAGGTCTAAAGATAGTAGCAATGCTAATAAATTTGGTCACATATTACAGTGTGCCAACCAGCACGGTTAAGAACTAATCATGATAACAGAAAAACCCTACAGTTGTGTATATTGCATGTAGGAACGAATTTAGCTACAATAGATTGTTTTAGGAAGGATAAATTGTATCTGAACTATTTAGTTGAAGGATACAGTGTATGTATCATAGGTAGCACAAATATAGTAATATGATTTTTGGTTAGCTATTGCTAGATATTACAATCTCCAAAACACAATACTAAGAAGTGTATAATTCTGTAGAGCATAACAAGTAGTGAGAAGTCAGTTTTTGCTCCTCACACTCATCATTTTAGTAACAAACTGCAAGTTCTCTGAAGGCCCTTAGCTAGCTAGACTCAATAAACCAACCTCAGAACGTGTAAAAACCAAAAATATGTCAGTCCAGTAGTCCAGTCCAGTAGTCCAGTCTAGTGATTAGTTACACCCCTATTCACTTCCAAAATAAGAGTATAACTGGATGGACGCAATTCTTTCAAATACCTTAGCAACCACAGAAACTACAGACATAGGTCTGCAATTGCTAGGGTCATCTATACGACCTCCTTGATGAACTGGGCTGATATTGGCCTGATTCCATGCAGATGAAATACCGCAATACCATCTCTCAGAGATTCATTATACAAAGCTGTTAAATGGGGAGCAACCACATCATCTATTTCTTTCAGATATTTACCAGACAACCCATCAGGGCCAGTAGCTATATGGAAATCTAACATAAACAATTGCTCAGCAACTGTTGACACAGAAATCTCACTGAATACAAAGTTATCAGAAGTGTCAGCATTAAGACAAAAGTCTTCAGCATTCTTAGGACTTGAAGAGATGGCCACTGTTTGAAAAAAGGTGTTAATAGAATCAAGGGATTATACAGAGTCATTAATGGAAGAAGGCCTTTGTTTAGTACGACCAATAACTTCATTGATGCGTGACCACATGTAAGCAGCCTTCTATGGCCATCTCTTATACGGCAGTACAGAACATTGCAAATAATCAACCTTAGCTTGATGAATAGTCGCCTTCAGATCATTCTTACATCTCTTATAGACTGACCAGTCAATGCCAGATCCTGTCTTCTGTGCAGTCTGTCTAGCAGAATTCTTCAACTTAATCTTTTCTGTAATAGAATCAGAGAACCAAGGTGTGGTTGTTTATAGTTCTTTAAATGTATTCTCTTAAGTGGTGCAAGCAATTAATTGTTTTCAGTAGTATACCATGAAAAAAAAATTCATTATTGTCATCAATATCCTCAAATGCATACATAACATGCCAGGGAACAGAATTTAGAGCAAGTCTTACTTCATCCCAATCAGACTTCTTGAGTGAGTGGGTCCATATGCTGAACTCCACGTAATGTACTGTAATAACCTCAACATCCACTATCTGCACATAATGATCACTGATACTAGTGGCCTGAATTGACTGGCTAGCGTTTAATGTGTCAGTAGTAATAACATGATCTATTAGCGTAGCTACATTGTGACATATACAAGACGGCTGATAAGCATGTTGAATCAATCTGAAGTCAGACAAAAGGTTTATGTTACGTTAATCAGTATAAGGAGTTAAGAGTTACATCATTTGTTTGCTGACGTATAAAATATTGTGGAAAAGGTACCTTTTCGCAAATCAGGCAAAAGTTTCTGGCTAGGTTGACTTACTAGATTGCCCTTGCTGAAATTAAGCTTGTCAAGATTGCATGAAATTTCCGTAGATTCTCGTGATCAACTGAAAATTGTATTTGTAAATGTGATTATGGCAACGATGCTTAGAAGAATTGTCCTGTTCCACTTATTGAATATCGTCAGATGTATATCAAGTAATCAGTTTTATACGTTTGGTGAGGATTCTATGGAAGCTAATACGAGACTAGGCATTGACAATGATGGGTCAGAAATGATTTTTCAGTCCCGACCAGACCTACTATTTCTACAACCAACCACGAAGCAGACTAATTGTAAGTTACCGTGTCGTATTGTATCAGGTCCTATTAAGCCAGGGTCGTTACCGAATTAGCCCCGATTCAGAGAATTCGTGAGGAGGAGCATGCCTCTTTTACCCCCCTGGTAATGTCTGCCTCTGGTGGTCTGGCTCATGAGGCTTCTGTTTTTTATCAACGCTTGGCTCGTCAACTTTCAAATAAGTGGGGCGATGATTACTCTGTTGTCATGGGGTGGTTAAGGTGCTGTCTATCTTTCTCTCTCTTGCGGTCCTCCATACAATGCATCCGCGGAGCCCGCTCATCCATCGGTCACTATGTTAAGACTCCCCCAATCGTGGAGCTGATTCGGGCAGAGTCTCAGTTTGCCGTGGACTAAGAAAGTCCCGGTTTGTCCAGCACAGGCCATTTATGTGCTGGGGGTGGTAGGCAAGGGCAGTCCATCAAGCCCGGGGAAAAAAAAAAAAAATCAGCCGCCATCTTATAGCGGTGCACGGTCGATATGGATAGCTATGTAGCTAGCTAGCTACGACGTAATTACCAAGTTGTCGTACAGATTATTACAATAAGATCTAGATTTGTTCTCTCGCGTGACTTCAAGAACAATTGGGAAATGGTTTGTATAATAGTTATAGCTACAGTGCAGCATTTTGCAGGAGTAGCGGCTAATGAATTTGCCTGTACAAAATATTTCGGTCCCTTCAATATTATCAACTTTTCAAACACACCTAATGTAGCTAAAGTCTTTGAGCAGGCTGTAGGACCAGGTGTCCTACAGACCTTCAGCACTCGTGCTGTAAAACATTAATAAATAATCAATCGAGCAGTTTTCCCAGCTATAATATTAACAATATAAATGATGTGTAAATGATTATGAACAAAAAAATAAATAAAATCAATGTGCAGTTAGCTAATTGCTGTCGTTGTTGTGAGCCCAACTTTTATTTACAATGAAATTGGGCATTCAGTCAAGGGTTGAATCTTTACACAAACACTTTCCCAGTTTAGATGACCCATGCACAACTATGTAGCTACAAAAGGAAATGCTGTTTGTTTTGTACAACACAGTGAAAGTATTATTTTATTATTAATGTCATTACCAGTTCGCAGATTGTAATGGAAGCGACTAGTGAGTTTCAATCCAGTGATGTACCTGTATGTATTGAGCTTGTGATTTTGACTTTTTTTAAAATTGAACTATTTAATTAATACACTTATATGAATACAAATTTATTATGATCAATCCCCATAACTGGTAGCTTTGTGATAAAAAAAACCAAAAAAACTAAAATATGTGAGTGACCGTCAAGTCATTAGCTGTTGTCACTGGCACAAGGTAATGTAGAGACCCTATAGTATCGAAATCAAAATTCACCAACAGTATCACACAGCTATTTTGTATTTTCAACCACCTTGGTCACTCATCTTCTGTGTTACTCTCCCTATTATTTCTTATTTCAATGGTTGAAAATCAAATTACCCTTAATGTTACAGATGACAGTGAGGTTTTGTATATGGTTTGATTTAGTATTTAGTATGTCAATATAAAGTGCTGCAACTGGTTCAACAGACAGCCTGACTAGTAAATGAGTTGAGATCAGTGATATAAAGGTCTTTTGAACCTTATTCCACCAAAATTCTGTTTATAAGGAACTGGTACTCCTAAGTATGGATGAACCCTTGGAAGAAGCCATGTGGATTCAATAGTTTAGGTTTAATCTGTCTTGTAAAATGACACTTATCAAGGTGTGTAAAGCACTACATTGTTATCTCAGGTTAAGATACAACATGACTTGTGTTATGGAATGAAGCACTATATACTTGTGTATCGGATTACTATGGCAGCTATTTTGATATAAAATGGCTTCTTTCTTGGATTAAGAATCCATATCAATATTCTGAGTATATTTTGTTGTGCTTCTTTCTGTATGTATCAGTGTTTATTCTAGGATTTCTCCTTTGGGGGGGGAATCAGAAATTCAGGGGATGACCAGGTGAAAGTCTGTTATATAATGCCCTAGTATTTAATTTAAAACACCCTAAGTATTAAACTATTTCTTGGAAGACATCTACATCATTATGTTATCGCTACCATGCACTCATTCATCAAGCTCTACCACTGGCAGATATCAAATAGCCATCACCATAAAATATATACTGAAAGCACTTTAAGGTTTGCATGTGTTTGCAATTTTTAACCTGGGAAACTTTTACATATTAACCACTCTCAGATTGAATCTCAGAGCATTTTTGATAAGTTTAGTGTGTCATTGCTAAATCTAAGTATAGTGTAGTAGTCACTCACAATTTTAGGGGATGAGTCTGAGATTTTAGGGGGGGGGGGGGGGGGGGGAAGTTCCCCCCCCTAACAGTCCTAGAATAAACACTGGTATGTATCTTCAGTGTAACTTTAATCTAATCAAAAACAGCCAAGCTGTAAAAAAAGGTGCGGCCCCCATAAAGGCCATGGTGAAAAAAGATGTGAAATCCAAGGTGGCGGCCAAGAAATGGCTGTGATGGTAGGTTAATGGTTACATTTTAATAACAACAATTCAGGTGAATTTGGTGCCAAGACCAAGCGGCACAAAATTCACCTGAATTGCCGTTATTAAAATGTAACAATTAACCTACCATCACAGCCATTTCTTGGCCGCCACCTTGGATTTCACATCTTTTTTCACCATGGCCTTTATGGGGGCCGCACCTTTTTTTACAGCTTGGCTGTTTTTGATTAGATATCACTTCTTTTTGTATTTGTATACTGCAAAGCCGGCCTATGGCTAGCTTTGGGGCTTTTTTAACCCATGTGTTTTTTTCTTTACCACAGGAAGAAGAAAAGAACTTAAAGAAGAATTTTAGTACTTCAATTATTTTTGATTTTATTAGTAATTATACAAATTATATACATATATTTATTACATGATCATTATTCCCCACAGGATTTTTTTTGCAGCTGATCTCTCTACTGGGTGACTTGAAATGTAGCTGAACTATATACAGGATGGTTTCTTTGTAGCTGAACTCTCTGTAACAGGTGATTTGTTTGCAGCTAAACTCTCTACATGGTGGTGTCTTTATAGCCGAACTCTCTAAATGATGGTTTCTTTGTAGCTGAACTCTCTATAAGGTGACTTCGTCTAGCTGAACTCTCTACAAGGTGATTTTTTTGTAGCTGAACTCTCTGCAGGGTGATTTGTTTGCAGCTGAACTCTCTACATGATTGTTTCTTTGTAGCTGAACTCTCTACAAGGTGACTTCATCCAGTTGATCTCTCTACGGGGTGATTCGTTTCTAGCTGAACTCTCTACAGGTGAATTGTTTGCAGCTAAACTCTCTACATGGTGGTTTCTTTGTAGCTGAACTCTCTACAAGGTAACTTCTTCTCTACAGGGTGATTTGTTGTAGTTGAATTCTCTACTAGGTGGTTTGTATGAGGCTGAACTCTCTACATGGCGGTTTCTTTGTAGCTGAACTCTCTACAGAGTGATTTGTTTGCAGCTGAACTCTCTACATGATTGTTTCTTTGTAGCTGAACTCTCTCCAAGGTGACTTCGTCCAGTTGATCTCTCTACGGGGTGATTTGTTTCTAGCTGAAATCTCTACAGGTGAATTGTTTGCAGCTAAACTCTCTACATGGTGATTTCTTTGTAGCTGAACTCTCTACAAGGTAACTTCTTCTCTACAGGGTGATTTGTTGTAGTTGAATTCTCTACTAGGTGGTTTGTATGAGGCTGAACTCTCTACATGGCGGTTTCTTTGTAGCTAAACTCTCTACAGAGTGATTTGTTTGCAGCTGAACTCTCTACATGATGGTTTCTTTGTAACTGAACACTCTACAAGGTGACTTCTTCTAGCATGATCTTTCTACAGGGTGAATTGTTGTAGCTGAACTATCTACAAGGTAACTTCTTCTAGCTGATCTCTATACAGGGTGATTTGTTTGTAATGGAATTCTGTACAGGTGGTTTCTTTGTAGCTGAACTCTGTACATGATGGTTTCTTTGTAGCTAAACTCTTTACAAGGTGACTTCTTCTAGCTGAACTCTCTACGGGGTAATTTCTTTGTAGCTAAACTCTCTATATGATGGTTTCTTTGTAAATGAACTCTCTATAAGGTGAATTTTTCTACCTGATCTCTCTACAGGGTGATTTGTTTGTAACTGAACTCTGTACAAGTGCGTTTTTGTGGGTGATCTCACTGCAGGTTGATTTGTTTGTAGCTGAACTCACTAAATGGTGATTTTGCTTGTAGCTGAACTCCTTGCATTGTATCTAGTTTCTAGCTGATCTCTCTACAGGGTGATTTGTTTGTAGCTGATCTCTCTACAAGTTGATTTGTGTGTAGCTGATCTTTCTACTGGTTGATTTGTTTGTAGCCGATCTCTCTACAGGGTAATTTGTTTGTAGCTGAACTCACTAAAGGGCGATTTGCTTGTAGCTGAACTCCTTACATTGTGTCCAGTTTCTAGCTGATCTCTCTACAGAGTGATTTGTTTGTAGCTGAACTCTCTATAAGGTGATTTATTTGTAGCTGAACTCCTTACATTGTGTTTAGTTTCTAGCTGATCTCTCTACAGGGTGATTTGTTTGTAATTGATCTCTCTACAAGTTGATTTGTGTGTAGCTGATCTCTCTGCAGGTTGATTTGTTTGTAGCCGATCTCTCTATAGGGTAATTTGTTTGTAGCTGAACTCTCTATAAGGTGATTTGTTTGTAGTTGATCTCTCTGCAGGTTGATTTGTTTTAGCTGAACTCTCTACAGACTGATTTGTTTGTAGCCGATCTCTCTGCAGGGTAATTTGTTTGTAGCTGAACTCTCTACAAGTTGATTTGTGTGTAGCTGATCTCTCTGCAGGTTGATTTGTTTGTAGCCGATCTCTCTACAGGGCAATTCGTTTGTAGCTGATCTTTCTACAGGGTGATTTTTTTGTAGCTGACCTCTCTTCAGGGTGATTTTTTTCTAGCTGATGTCTCTACATGGTGATTTTTTGTAGCTGACCTCTCTTCAGGGTGATTTGTTTCTAGCTGATTGCTCTACAGACTGATTTGTTTGTAGATGAACTCTCTACAGGGTAATTTGCTTGTAGCTGAACTCCTTACTTTGTGTCTAGTTTGTAGCTGATCTCTCTACAGGGTGATTTGTTTGTAGCTGAACTCCTTGCATTGTGTGTAGTTTCTAGCTGATCTCTCTACAGGGTGATTTGTTTGTAGCTGATCTCTCTACAAGTTGATTTGTGTGTATATAGCTGATCTCTCTGCAGGTTGATTTGTTTGTAGCCGATCTCTCTACAGGTAATCTGTTTGTAGCTGAACTCTCTATAAGGTGATTTGTTTGTAGCTGATCTCTCTGCAGGTTGATTTGTTTTAGCTGAACTCTCTACAGGGTGATTGCTTGTAGCTGAACTCCTTACATTGTGTCTAGTTTGTAGCTGATGTCTCTACAGGGTGATTTTTTGTAGCTGAACTGTCTTCAGGGTGATTTGTTTCTAGTTGATCTCTGTACAGGTAGATGTGTGTTGATTTGTTCATTGCTGATCGCTCTAAAGGTAATTGATTTGTTGCAGTTGAACACCCTGCAAAGTGTTTTGTTTGTAGCTGATCACTCTAAAGGGTAATTTGTTTGTAGCTGAACTCTCTCCACAGTGACTTGTGTGTAGCTGAATTCTGTGTAACTGAATTCTCTAGAGAGTGACTTAATTGTAGCTGAATTCTCTACACAGTGCAAGACTTGTTTATAGCTGAACTTTCTTCAGTGTTACTTATAATGTTCTGAATCTCTATAGTGGTATATTTGCTTAACTCTCCACATGGTGACTTGCTTCTTGCTGAACTGTCTATAAGATTAACTGTTTGCAGCTGAACTCCCTACAGAATAACTTGTGATGTAATAAAATTCTATAATCGAGTAAATAAATTAGCCGAATGCTCTATTAGGGTGACTGTTCTATTAGAGTATCTCGATCTCGCATTTGCTACACGGAGTTGGCTTTCGAATCATAACTCAGTGGTTTGTAATCCGATTCTTCTGTACTACTGCAAGGACTTTCTATGAAGATTATTCCAGCTATACACCGATTTTCAGCTCATTGCTCTAAGCGGTTTGCCTAGTAGGCGTGAAAACTAATACTTTTTTATTCATAAAAATCGATCGCGTAATTGTGACACAGGTTGGGTTTTGTGTCATATCTCCGTGGTCTTTATCTCGATTCCTTTCAAACCACCAAAAGGCACTCCTACGATGGTTACTCCATCTACATAGCAATTTTCAACGCATTCCATGAAGCGGTTTACCCTGTAGGCGTGACAACAAATCGATCTTGTTTTACGCGAATAATCTGTCATAACTCCTGAACCATTCATCGGATTTGTACCAAATTTGATGCTAGGATTCGCCTTTGGACTCCCTTTCTGTGTGCCAAATTTCAAGGCGATCGGAGTACGCGTTTGCTTGTTATAGCAATTTTTGCAAGTGTGCGAAAAGACGAAGAAGAAGAAGAAAAAAAAAACGAAGAAAAAAAAACGAAACTTTGGCAGCTCGTATCTCGGAAATGGCTGGAGCGATTTCCTTCAAATTTGGAATGTAGACTCCCTTGGCTGGCGGACAACTGTGTAGCAAATTTGGTTCCAATCAGATAAGTGATCACTGAGATACAAAGGTGTGAAAATGACGTTTTCGTTCTTCCTGTCAATATACTCACGGTGTGGCGCGCCGGCTTCTTGGGCCACACGACACACTACCGTGTGTCTTGATTCTGCGTGAAGGTTCAAACATTCTGTATTTTGTGAAATTTATTTAATTATTATGTAATTGAAAGGTTCAAACATCCATTCTATGTGAAGGTTTATTCTGTGTGATAGTTCTTTCTAAAAGTCAAGAGAATTCTGAACATTAGCAATGTTAATGATATTGCTTGGTTGAAGACACTTTTTGGCTTCATTATGCTATACCATAAAGGTATCATCGACTGGTATACTTTTGTGACAAAATGTAAACCTCAATGATCCCTAACATACATGTACAGTACTAAAGTACTATATTGTACAGTATGCTATATAGCTGTATGATAGCTTTACAGCAAGTAGCTATCAGAGTAAGGACATGCTTAATGTCTATTGAAAGAGAACCATGTAAAAACTACAGCATAATTATAATAGTTTAAACCAATATTTGTGACTGTGTTTGCAAAAATAGTGCACGTGGGCACAAACTACATCCCATCACATAACATGTGATATCTCAGTATTGGGATAGAACATTTTCATTCTGTAACTTGTATTGTAAAGCCAACTAAACGTTTAATAAATGCTGAAAATTTCATGGCCACAGATCATGAAATACAAAGTTATGACACATCAAAGTTTGAAAAGGTAGGCAATTTTTATGTGCCCATATGCCTTATTTTCGCAGGCCCGGTCACATTTTTGTAGTACTACATGGACAAATATTTTGGTAGTTTAGAACTCTACTGTATGCATTGCAGCCTATTATTATTATTGTTACTATTTTGAACAATGCTCAAAATCAAACCTTTCATGGTTATTGAATTAAGATGATTCTAGAGAACACGCTGTTCTAGTAGAGTGTTATCAGTGTTTTCTTACTGTTGTTGTTATTGACTGCTCTATTAGAATATATTTCTGCCAAGTGTGTAAACTGGCAACAAACAGTAAATAAAAAATTTGTTATGAATTGCTGTAACATTGTTCGGTATGTTTTTCTTGTGGGTGTGCACACTCTGCACACTTACTTTTCTGAATAATAATAATATTCTGGCATAAGGTTTGATGTTTTTAATATAGCAAATAATATAGTTTATTGATTGCGTTCAAATTCATATTGGCACAAGCCTATTCAGAATTTCAGAACTACACATACCAGATCATACATACAATTAATGGTAGCCAATTAGATGATTGATGATAACAGTAAGAATGTGAATAGTGGACACATGCAAGCTGGTTGAATTGTACCACAAGTTATGGAAAAGATTGTCCTAAATTGTATAATTTTATGGCTTCCTGACAGACCAGTTACATGAGAATCATGCCAGAAGTATTTATCCTTTTACCACATGCAATACAACAAATTATACAGGACTTAACTTGTATACAAGAATTATTACCTAGGCATGAGGTAAATTATACTTTGAAAGTAGCTGGCCTACATTTAACGTAAGTCTCTTTTATGCTCAAAGTATGCTTTATATTGATTGACTGCTAGTTACTATAATTAGAGTGAAAAAGGTTCCTGACTGTTGTATAGAGTATGTGACTGCTCTATTAGAGTAGCTACCCAGCTTTATAGCTGTAAAGTACAGCCACACTAAACAGTGAGTGTGATAAATTTGAATTAGTTTCAGTAGTGTGTTTATTTATGTTGCATAAGCATTGTACATTTAAATGTAATCTTGAACATAATATTACCAACTGGCGTAATGCCTGATGCTTGTTCCAGCAAGTATACTACCACCATTTTGCATTTCATCTGTCCACAGGGGCGTAGGGAGGGGGTTACGGGGGGTTCAGGAACTCCCCCTGTAAAATTTAGACTTCTGCAAGCAGGATCCTAACACACCATTTAGTGTGGCAGGACAAAATGAGTGAGCAATATAGTGTAATGGCACAGCACAACAATTGATAAAACTGACATTCATCTCTCAGGGAAGGATTTACAGAGGTAACATGAGCCCTCTTCAAAACTTGTTAAAAAGATCGATATACTCTAATAGAGCAGTCAGGTATATACTCTAATAGAGCAGTCAGGTATACTCTAATAGAACATGCATGTAAATATCCATGCCCATATGAAGTTTTTCAGACATTCCAACATTAAATGCAAAACTTAGCATGACCTTATACTGCTATAGCTTTGGTATGCAGTGTTTAAAGATATAGAGCTCCAGTAATTTATCACTTGTGTTATGCAAAATGAATTCATGCTATGCATATTTGTATAGTTATATTGTTTGATCGTCATTTGTATCAGTGGATTCATGGCTCCTATACCACAGTGAGATATAACCATCACTTACAGATTACTAGCTATATGTGTCTCTATGTGTTATGCTGTCTGCTTCCACTAGGTGACTTTATCTAGTACTACAGTACCTTCATCCCAGGGCCACTTAATGCATCATAATTAATGTACTTTTTGCATAAAGTATAGCGATTTGCTGAGTTTTGATTTATTAAAATATTGAAAGTCTCTCAGCGGCTGGGGGCTGCGCCCCCAGACCCCTGCTTCTAGTAACTCAATGCTGGTGCTGGAACCCCCCTTCAAAAAATCCTGGCTACGCCCCACTACGCCCCAGTGTCCATTATGACTCCATTTCCTGAAATACTAAATGCTTAATATTACACCAAATAAGTTTCATATTATAGACGTTTCAATGTAGATGAATTTATAACAGTATGCAAACACTATTATTATTATTATTAGCACTTTACAGTGACCAGCACTGAAGGTCTGACAGCAACATGTGCTGCAGCCTTTGGATTACCTAACCTAATTTCAGGGACTTAGACCTAATAGCTTGACTTACTGACTGACTGATATAATGTGATTGTTTGAATTCAATGCTGTTTTTGTACTATCCCAGCTCCACATCAATGGTGGTATCAGTTTCACTAATAGTCCAATAACATTTACAACTGATCCACTACCACTGGATGGAGGTAGATCATTACTAGCAGTGTTCTGGGCTGATGTGGACACTAGAGGAACTGGTGATATATGGTATCATCAGAGTACTGATCCTCTACTATATGATAGAGCTAACACTGAAATAAGAACTGCTTTCCCCTATCAAGCTCCTTTCAACGCTACAGAAATGTACATCCTTACATGGGATAGAGCAGGATATTTTAACAGCAAAACTGATAAGGTATGTTACTCAGATCGCATAATAATTATGGTATGATAACAGTAGAACCTGTCTTAGTGGCCACTTGTATAGGAAGGCCATCCTTTTACAAAAACAACCTTAAAATTTCTCAAGTTAGAAATTCTGCATTTTATCCACTTAATCTATATCTAAAGCAAACATCTGTAATATACTTCACTAATAAACATAATTATAGCCATATCAAAACTGAATAACTTGTGAACGGTGAATTAAATTTCTGTAAAATTTCTGTTGCATTTGTCATTATCTGGTAGTTAGATATGATGTCCTATGTAAACCTCAAAATGACATGGTAATTTCTTAGTAAGTAACTCATTTGAAATAACTGCTCGAAAGTTGGTCATTGAGTGAAGTACTACGTTTGATAATACATAATGGTACATGTGTGCTGATATGGGTTTTGGCATGTACCGATATCCGATATTTATGCCACCAAAAGAAGCCAAATAGTTGATCAGATATTTGCATTACAGTTTTAAACAAACAAGAGTGTCTACCTACCCTGCAACAACATAATTATTATGCATGTATTCATTGCTATACTCTGCCAGTGGTGGTTGTTATTGTGCAATCCAGACAATTAGGCACCCACAAACATTTTTGTGCATACTCCCATGAAGCCTTAAATGGATATTTCTGGGTTACTCTACATCAAGACACACGGTAGTGTGTCGTGCGGCCCAAGTAGCCGGCGCGCCACACCGTGAGTATATTTACAGGAAGAAAGTAAACGCGATTTTCACACCTTTGTAGCTCCGTAATTCCTTATCCGATTGAAACCAAAGTTGCTACAGAAGTGCCGGCTAGGTCGGGGAGTCGACATCCCAAATTTGAAGACAATCGCTCCAGCCGTTTCCGAGATACAAGCGGCCAATGTTTGGGGTTTTTTTTCTTCGTTTTTTTCTTCTTCTACTTCTTCTTTTCGCACACTTCGCATAATCCGACATAAAACACGAATGCGTGCTCCAATCGGACAGAAATTTGGTACACTAAAAGGGCTCATTAAAGCGAATCTCAGTACCATGTTTGGTAGGAATCCGATGAACATTCACGGAGTTATGACCAATTGTTTGCGTAAAATCAGGTCGAGGTCTGTCACGCCCACAGGGTAAACCGCTTGAAGAAATGAGCTGAAAATTGCTATGTAGATGGAGTAACTATCGTAGGAGTGCCTTTTTGTGATTTGAAAGGAATCCAGTTAAAGGCCATCGAGATATGACACAAAACCCAACCTGTGTCAGAATTACGCGATCGATTGTTATGGAATAAAAACTATTAGTTTTCACGCCTACCAGGCAAACCGCTTAGAGCAGTGAGCTGAAAATCGGTGTGTAGCTGGAATAATTATCATAGAAATTCCTTGCAGTAGTACAGAAGAATCGGATTACTAACCACTGAGTTATGATTCCAAAGCCAACTACGTGTAGCATATGCGAGATCGAGATACTCTAATAGAACAGTCACTCTAATTGAGCATTCCGCTACGTATATAACTTACTCCATTACAGAATTATATGACATTGCAAGTTATTCTGTGGGGAGTTCAGCTACAAACAGTTAATCTTATAGACAATTCAGCTACAAGCAAGTCACCCTGTAGAGAGTTCAGCTACAAATATGTTGCTGTAGAGATTCAGAACATTATAAGTCCCACTGAAAAGAATTCAGCTATAAACAAGTCACCTTGTAGAGACAACAAGTCACTCTGTAGAGAATTCAGCTATATACAAACAATTCACTGCATAAAGGGTTCAGCTACATAAAAGCTACCCAGTAGAGAGTTCATTTAGATCAGCTACAAACAAGTTACTTTATGCAATGTTCAGCTACAAGTAAGTCACTCTGTAGAGAGTTCAGCTATAAACAAGTCACTCTGTAGTACAAACAAGTCACCGCGTAGCTGGAGAGTTCAGCAACCCATTACAAAAACTACTCTGTAAAGAGTTCAGCTATACAAACATGTTATAACTCTATAGAGAAAGTTATAACTCTATAGAGAGATAAGCTAGAAACAATTAGTCATCCAGTAGAGAGATCAGCTACAAGACATCACCTTATAGAGAGTTTAGTTACAAAGAAACCACCATGTAGAGAGTTCAGCTGCAAACATATCACCCTGTACAGAGTGTAGTTATGAACAGATCACCCTGTAGAGAGTTCAGCTAGAAAAAGTCATCCTGTAGAGAGATCAGCTAGAAGGATCACCTTGTAGAGAGTTCAACTACAAACAAATCACCCTGCAGATAGTTCAGCTACAAACAATTCACCCTATGTATAGAGATCAGCTAGAAGAAGTTACCTTGTACAGAGCTCAGCTACAAAGAAACCATCATAATATACAGAGTTCAGCTGCAAACAAATCACCCTGTAGAAAGTTCAGTTATGAACAGATCACACTATAGAGAGATCAGCTAGAATAAATCACATTGTAGAGAGTTCAGCTACAAAGAAACCACCATGTAGAGAGTTCAGCTGCAAACAAATCATCCGTAGAGAGTTCAGCCAGAAACAAGTTCACCCTGTAGAGAGATCAGTTAGAAACAAATCACCCCGTAAAGAGAGCAGCTACAAAGAAACCATCCTGTAGAAAGTTCAGTTACAAACAGATAACCCTATAGAGAGTTCAGCTAGAAACAAGTCATCCAGAGATCAGCTAGAAGCAAGTCACCCTGTAGAGAGATCAGCTAGAAACAAGTCATCTTGTAGAGAGATCAGCTACAAAGAAACCATCCCGTAGAGAGTTCAATTGCAAACAGAAAATCCTATAGAGAGTTCAGCTAGAAACAAGTCATCGTGTAGAGAGATCAGCTAGAAAAAAGTAATCCTGTAGAGAGATCAGCTAGAAACAAGTCACCTGGTAGAGAGATCAGCTATAAAGAAACCATCCTGTAGAGAGTTCAATTGCAAACAGAAATCCCTATAGAGAGTTCAGCCAGAAACAAGTTCACCCTGTAGAGAGATCAGCTAGAAACAAATCACCCCATAAAGAGAGCAGCTACAAAGCAACCATCCTGTAGAAAGTTCAGTTACAAACAGATAACCCTATAGAGAGTTCAGCTAGAAACAAGTCACTGTGTAGAGAGATCAGCTAGAAACAAGTCATCCAGAGATCAGCTAGAAACAAGTCACCCTGTAGAGAGATCAGCTAGAAACAAGTCATCTTGTAGAGAGATCAGCTACAAAGGAACCATCCTGTAGAGAGTTCAATTGCAAACAGAAAATCCTATAGAGAGTTCAGCTAGAAACAAGTCACCGTGTAGAGAGATCAGCTAGACAAAAGTCATCCTGTACCGAGATCAGCTAGAAAAAGTCATCCTGTAGAGAGATCAGCTAGAAACAAGTCATCTTGTAGAGAGATCAGCTACAAAGAAACCATCCTGTAGAGAGTTCAATTGCAAACAGAAATCCCTATAGAGAGTTCAGCTAGAAACAAGTCACTGTGTAGAGAGATCAGCTAGAAACAAGTCATCCAGTGATCAGCTAGAAACAAGTCACCCTGTAAAGAGATCAGTTACAAAGAAACCACCTTGTAGAGAGTTCAATTACAAACAGATTACCCTCTAGATAGTTTAACTAGAAACAAGTCATTGTGTAGAGAGATCAGCTAGAATCAAGCCATCCAGAGATCAGCTAGAAACAAAGTCACCTGTAGAGAGATCAGCTAGAAACAAGTCATCTTGTAGAGAGATCAGCTACAAAGAAACCATCCTGTAGAGAGTTCAATTGCCAACAGAAAATCCTATAGAGAGTTCAGCTAGAAACAAGTCACCGTGTAGAGAGATCAGCTAGACAAAAGTCATCCTGTACCGAGATCAGCTAGAAAAAAGTCATCCTGTAGAGAGATCAGCTAGAAACAAGTCACCCGGTAGAGAGATCAGCTACAAAGAAACCATCCTGTAGAGAGTTCAATTGCAAACAGAAATCCCTATAGAGAGTTCAGCTAGAAACAAGCCACTGTGTAGAGAGATCAGCTAGAAACAAGTCATCCAGTGATCAGCTAGAAACAAGTCACCCTGTAGAGAGATCAGTTACGAAGAAACCACCTTGTAGAGAGTTCAATTACAAACAGATAACCCTCTAGATAGTTTAACTAGAAACAAGTCATTGTGTAGAGAGATCAGCTAGAATCAAGTCATCCAGAGATCAGCTCGAAACAAAGTCACCCTGTAGAGGAATCAGCTAGAAACAAGAGAGAGCTCAGCTAGAAAACGTCACCTTGTAGAGAGTTGAGCTACAAACAAATCACACTGTAGAGAGATCAGATAGAAGTAGCCACCTTGTAGAGGGTTCAGCTGTGAAGTGATCACCCTAGAGAGAGTTGAGCTAGAAAAAAATCACCCTGTAGAGAGTTCAGCTACAAAGAAACCATCCTGTAGAGAGATCAGCTAGAAACAAGTCACCTGTAGTGACATTAGCTACAAAAAACCATCCTGTAGAGAGTTCAGCTACAAACAAATCACCCTGCGGAGAGCTTGGCTACAAAAAATCACCCTGTAGAGATATCAGCTACAAACAAATCAAATTGTAGAGTGTATAACTAGACACAAGTCACTCAGTAGAGAGATCGGCTACAAGAAGTTACATTGTAGAGAGATCAGCTACAGGAAGTTACCTTGTAGAGAATTCAGCTACAAAGAAACCATCATGTAGAGAGTTTAGCTACAAACACATCACCCTGTAGAGAGATCAGCTACAAACAAGTTACCCTGTAGAAATATCAGCTAGATACAAGTTACCTTATAGGGATCAGCTACAAACAAATCACCCTGTAGAAATATATGTTGGAAACAAATCACCATGTAGAGGATTCAGCTAGAAACAAGTCACTCTGAAAAGAGTTCAGCTACAAACAATGGGAGTTTCAGCTACAGTTCAGTTATGTATAAGAAGTCACTTTATTACCTACAGTATGATTATGTTTCATTGTTAAATATACAAATATTTTTAGTCAGACAAAAAACTGTACACACATTTCTTCCTTTGTTCCACAATTCCTGCAGAAAAGAAAAAAAAACAAGTTAGAAGGATGCACCAAAGCCAGTTTTTGGCTGGCTTTGTGGCTTGCAATACAAAAAGAAGTGATATCTAAACCAAAACAGCCAAGCTGTAAAAAAAGAGTGCGGCCCCCATAATGGCCAGATGTGAAATCCAAGGTGGCGGCCAAGAAATGGCTGTGATGGTAGGTTAATGGCAAAATTTTTAATTACGACAATTCAGGTGAATTTGGTGCCAAATCCTAGTGGAGGAGGCAACGCAAATTCACCTGAATTGTCGTAATTAAAATTTTTGCCATTAACCTACCATTACAGCCATTTCTTGGCCGCCACCTTGGATTTCACATCTTTTTTCATCCTGGCCATTTTGGGGGCCGCACTCTTTTTTTACAGCTTGGCTGTTTTGGTTTTGATAAGCTTATCAGTAACAAACACTAAATTAGTATTTATTTATATGGCTTCTCAAAGTGTAGTGCTTTTGAACAATAAGTAAACGGATTATAGAAAACCAATACATAATCTGTTTGTGTACGAACTATTGCTACTATATAAATATCGGTAGCAATATTGGTCTTCCTGCTGTTCTGTACCGATACCAATGTTGGCAAAAATTACCATATCAGTGGCCTACCTTTTAGCTGATCTGATTATTGGTGCACCTCTACAAACTGGTGTTTGAAATGGCTAATAATAAGTTTGTGGCTTTGCCTATAACTTGTGGTATAATGTACTGATACAACTTGGTACCCAAAGAGACTGAAGGTTTCTTTGGGTACCAATCTGGAAGTCTTGAATAGTCCAATCTGGAAGTCTTTGTGTTGTTATGGTGAGGAAATATATAAAGGCTTGTTGATAAATAACGACTTACGCCATTGTCACTTGTGCTAGTAATAACAATCAGATACTTTATGTAGATTCTATACACAGTGAAATGTTTTACACAATATGTTGGCACTGGTGGGAACACTATTATGTATACAAGTTGTAAGTATCTGAGGGAAGCAATTAGAACCCCTACAACACTGTAATCATCAATGGTGTCAAGTAACATGGCATTTGACACAAAAGCCCAACAATGTATGTGGTATAGTTTCAATATGATAGAGATGTGCAATAGATATGGTTTATGACAAGATGCTTTGCCACATATGAGTGAGTTTGTCAGTTGCTAATTAAACAAGTATTCACTTTAAGTGCTACCTCATCTAATAATGGGTTTCATGACTTCACACAAACAAAGGATTTACTGAGTGTCAGTGAATCCCTTGTCACTCTGTAGTGTACAGACATGAAGACCATTAACTACAAGATGGAGGTAAAGGAAGATTACCACTTAAAGATGATTACTTGCTATTTAACATTACCATTTCTTTGTGGAACAGCCTTCTTCTTTGCCCACACAGAGATGAACTGGCAAAAGCTATATGTGACCCAGTCTGAGAAAACCGGTCTTATCGCCCATGCCAGAAGATTCAAGTTTTCACTCAGGACACAAATCTACATGAATAAACTATCTAATTCCACAATCAAAATCAGTTAGACTTGAGTGGTCTGGTTTTGCTGGCTGCTTTTCCCAAGCCCAGTGGCAATCCGTACGTGTGGTGTGGGGCCTTAATGGAGCTCTGGTCAGCCTGGGGATGACTGTATGTAGCTGTACAGCTCTGTGGTGTTGCATAAGTACTTCTGCTGTGAATTTCCTTTCATTTTAGCCAGTTTTGAGACTTCACTGGCCCAAAACTTGGCCTAATTCATCCCTTGGCCTTCCTTTTCAATTTTTGAACACCATCTTGCCCGCCTTCCAGGGCCCCACCTCCCACCCAATTTGCAGCTCGCCTGATACAGTCAACCTCAGTTTAAAAACTATCTAAAATGGCGGGAAACTTAGTTGTTGGCTACTTGCACAGTGGATGCTCTGGAAGGTAAGAAATTGGTTTAAAACGTGTGAAAATTTGGTACACATAGCTTCAACCATTGGCGAGCTACAACACACAAAATATTTAAAACCGGCATTTCTCGATACTTTTAAATAGGCGATAAGCCCGGTTTTCCCAGACCGGGTCACATATGTGACTAGGCCTACAAGAATAGGACATGTGGGAACATGATTTTTGCCTATTTTTCTAACTATCATCGCTTACAACATTTTGTTCCAATATGCTATGGTAATGCAGTTTTCAGTGCTTCGTAAGCATTTAACTGGCTTTATGATGTAAATTACAGAATGCAAATATTCTGTTAGTGTACTGCGATATTACCTGTAGTGTGATGAATTGTAGTTTGTGCCCACATGCCTTGTTTTTGCAAGCCTGGTCACATATCTTAGTTGATGTGCCACATGGTGAACAGACTGAATCCAACCCCATTTTGTAGCTTGTTTCAGTTGTACATTATGATCAATTTAATAAGTGCCTGTAGTTTATTTGCTGTAATGTTGCTGTACAAATCTAGTTTATTCCTGTTCCAACTATTTAGACTATTCATCATAAAAGGCTGAAGCTTTTGGCTGTTTACTCCTAACAGAGAAGCAATAAAAAGGAGTTTGAGGAATGTGCAAATTTTCACTCAACAGGTCACAATTATTACTGTATATGTAATACTAACATTGGTACCTGCCCTACATGCAGGACCGCCTCCACATTAAACATTTTAATGCCAGGAACAGTGACCAAGCATAAAACATCAGCACTACTCATTTAGCTATGTAGTGTGCATTGTGATGTCACATTTTTAAAGAGTTTCCTTATGCCATCCTGCTGAAATTAATGATGCAAAACACCGAAGTTGTTTGTTTGTGGTTTTGACAGGGATATAATTCAATTATTCAGTGAGTCTTCCCTACCAGTGACTTTAATGTTCTGGTATCAACACTGATATCTTTAAAGCTCACTCCATGAGAGGAATTTCAAGTTCAGTAGCAAAAGCTGCTGATGTAACTACAGCAGAAATTTTACCAGCAGCAGACTGGTCATCTGCTAGTACATTCCAGAAGTTCTACATCTATTGTTTACAGAATGCAGAGGACAAAATGTCTTTTAGGGAAGCAGTTTTGTCTTATTCTGATTGCGTCAAACTTACATGTTCATTTTAAAATGTAAATTCTGAATGGCTCAGGGCATGTAATGCCTGCATGTTTAAGGAATTACATGAGGAAGGTGAAGTTGAAATATCAACATTTCCACCCATCCTCCCTACATAAATATAATACACTGTTGTTGTTGTTGTTTTTTTAATTTTTATTTATTGTTCATGCACAGGTATAAATTCTACAAAGAAAGCTGAATTAGAAGGGACAAGTGGCAACTTAATACCCGGTAGACCAGGAATGATATCATTTTGTATTTTAATTGTCACATGGACTCTTTAATAAAAAATTGCTGTGACAACAACGTAATTATGTCCATTACATGTTGATATTTCAACTTTACCTTCCTCATGTAATTCCTAATAGCATACAGGCATTACATGCCCTGAGCCATTTGGAAATTGCAAAAAACAATATTCTATTATTTTAAGCTAGCACCAAGTACCATCCAACACTACCCTTATACCACTTTATAAGGTGAATAGTTCTGTCTGACAATGACACTGCTTGAATCTGAGTGGCTAGCTATAATCAGTGAAAATGTTCAGCATAATTTATATTTGTGTTGTGATAATGCATTGGTTGTAGCTGTTGGTGTTATATGAGTTACTTATTACAAATAATTTTATATATACCATTATGCAGACCAACACATTCCAGTGTGTGGTGGCCACTGATGGACAATCAAAATCTTATGTCATATACTTGTATGCTGATGATATGATACAATGGACTACTGGAGATAATGATGGTGGAGTTAACGGATTAGGAGGAACTCCAGCACAAGTTGGTATTAACAAGGGAGATGGGCTGGAAGCTGTCATTGTAAATAGATCACGTACAAATGATATTATTAATATTGCAAGTGATAGCAATGTTGGTACACCAGGAGTGTTTATATTTGATATTAGTGAGGGGACTGCTCCAATAGGTTAGTAAAGTTGTGTATATTCAAGTCACTCATACATGTACATAAAGTTATGATTGCTTTTTTAGAGTAATGGCATCCTCTGTGTGTGTGTGTGTGTGTGTAGTGGTACATGTGTGTTATGCGTGTGTAGAGGTGTGTGGCCCAGAGAGGGGGGGTGTAGTGGTGTGTGTGCGTGCATGTATGTAGCATATATGTGTGTTGAGTGTGCATGTACGTGCATGCATGGTTCTAGGGGAGCCTTGTAAATTGAGAAGGGTGATTATGCTGCAATGGGACAATCAAAAGAATGTGAAGGCAAAATTCTTTGTCTAGTTAATGACTAAGCAGATCCCTCACTGCACAGTCAAACCTCTTAAATAGCTTTTATTTATGGTACAACGGTGCAATAATTGTTTCTCCAGCCAAATACAATGGTGGACATTTAATAGGGGTTATGGCGGTGAGTGTGCTAATTCATTCATGGATATAGACTGAGATAGAAATTAAATGTCTGCATACATATCTGCAGGTGTAAGCAAACTTCCTTGTTTTACTACCATTTAAGCCTATGATGCCTAATAAAATTTCAAATTTTAAGTGATTCCTTATACATAGTACATACCTGTTATATAATAGTTGTAACATAGGCAGAGAGATTTGCCTGATATGTATGGCCAAAGCTCGAGGGCTGCAGGCTAATCCCAAAGTGCTCATGTTACAATTAATCTATACCACTTCTACTGAATGCTAATAGCCTGCACTGACTGAGTAATCACTCATGCCAATATGAGTGTAATCATTGGTTTTTTCATACACTCCTGAAAGATTTGATTATGGCTAGGCAGCACATCATGTTGTAGGTACATTTGTTAAGATGGATATACGTAACAGAAAACAAGTTGATGTTGTGCTACTTCTAAAAACCAGGCACCATGCAGCTAGCTAACTCATCTGGAATTAACCATAGATAGTATATGCTATTATGAATTAACCAACTATATGTATTTATATTTTACAATAGGGTAGTTTTGGGTTGTGCAATAATATTTTTAGCTAATTTTTGTATTTCATAATTCATGAAATTTCCGTAATTCATTCAATTACGTTGCTATGCACTGCTAAGGAAACAATTGTTAAACAAACCGCATTTACCAACATATTACACACAGAAATATCTTCTAAACTGTTTTATAGTTTGGCTATCATGTTTTTCCCACAAATTCTCCTAACAAAGCCTCTAAGCTACTCCCCATTTTCGTTTGCGTACGTAAGGGATACACCCCCTTTCAACTTGAAACGGTAGGCTATTCCTGATAGTGTACGAGGCCTGCACCGTTGTTTTTCAGTTGTTAAACGCCTGAAAACCTCAAAGGGAAGGTAGTTTACAAAAGTCGCCACACCCGTATTTCAGCCTGCCGAAAAGAAACCACTTCAGAGCAAAGTTCACCTGTGTAGAAGTTAAATACAGACTTCATTTTACTTTTACTCCTTACGTAAAAGCTGTTTTTACCATTATAATAACGATTTTGCTCACGTGGGTGCATATGGACAAACATAGATAGGTAGATAGGTACACACACACACGTTTTTTACGAAAACAATTTCAGTAAACCAGGTGCATGCCCACAGCCGGCCTTTGGCCAGCTGTGGGCGCATGCCTGGTTTAAAAAATCAAGTTGGATGAATCTTGGGGAATGTACAAGTATTTTATTGCTATTGTATTGTATAAAGACTAATTGCAATGATTTTAGCGGTTAACTTAGTAACTTGTGTTATCCGTAACATGTGTGTGGCCCTTATTCAAAAACATGCTGAAATGCTTGTGAATGCACTATAAAACCAGTTCTCAACTTTTTCCCAACTTGTAGAATAGCAATGAGATTGAAACACTTTCATCTGAGTGCTTCTTGTGGCGAGATTTCTGTTTATGGTAAAAGTCACATACGTATTGATTTAATTCCACAATCGATTTAAGTCTGAGCATTTATAAACAAACAGGGCTGTACCACTATCTCATCCACATCAAGGCTATATTTACTTTGATGAAATTGACGTTCTCTTTTGAACTGAAACCACTTTCCAGGACACATAAAGTGTTCTATGTTTATATGTAGTACAGCGTAGCTCCAAGATAACATTTGCCTGTGACTACTAAAGCATGAACAAGAAGTGAGCAAAACATGTGTATATCAAGGAAATTTGCATACTCTCGCAGTTTGTACTGTGACTAAACTTGTATTGCAACATGTAAGTAAATTGTACTTTGTTACAGGATAAATATTATATGGATGTGTGAGATGCACACAGAAAGCAGGCAAAATTTAAATGAAATGTGGACAAAATTAAGGGAAATGTGTCTGTGATGCAGGTGATGACTACTTTGGAGCTGAGCTGTACCATACATTTCTGCACGATTTCATGATATGCATGTATTTCCTAGTAAAAAAATTTGCTACTAGCTAATAATTCATGTAAGACTTATATAAAACAGATAAAACATTTTTAATATTCTCTTATCCTGGTGGTCGTGTATGCTGTAGCACTAAGTATTAAGGAAAAGGCTAACCTTAGTTAATGTGTTCTAGTACTTTGGTGTAGGTGATAGAGTAATGCAAGTGTAATATTGCGTATATGATGTGCTTCTCTAGTGTGCATGGTTAATGGTAGGAAGTATGAAATTGGTGAACAGTTTCAACCAAATTGTTCCACAAGATGTACATGTATGCCTGGAGGAGTATTATCATGTGAGACAGTACCCTGTTCTTATGATGGACCAACCTGTCTGGCTATTGGTGATCCTCATTATAAAACATTTGATGGATACTGGCATCACTTCCAAGGATTTTGTGAATATGTTCTCACTAAACCATGTGATGTTGATGATTTTATCATATCTGCTGGTAATATTGGACATGACGGTAGTCCGGTATCTTGTGTGGGTCTAATAAGAATTAGAATTCCCTGTGAAAATCTTGAAATTGTATTGGAAAGAGGTAGCTTTGGAAATATCATAATAAATGGTACTGTACAAGCCAACTCGGATGACAGTGTGGTATATGAATCGGATAGTGTAGATGTAGTTCGTACTGGTGGATATCCTAACGTGTTCCTGAAGACACGAGGAGTCCGACTGTTTTATGATGGAGTATATCGTGTAGAGATCACTATATCAACCACACTACAAGGACAAGTGTGTGGACTATGTGGTACTTACAATGACAATACTACTGATGATCGTCAGACACCAGCTGGAGTAGTGGTAACTTCAGTAGATGAGTTTGGTGATAGTTGGTTAGTACCAGATCCCACCACTGTTGGTTGTGAGGGTGGAGGAATGAAGAAAAGAAATACTCCCAGTGTAACAGAGTGTTCTATGAATACTAACATTACAACTGAAGCCCAAACTAGATGTAGTGTTTTATTACAAGATCCATTCACTGCCTGTCATGATGTAGTCAATGTTACACAGTTCATAGTCAATTGTGAATTTGACTATTGTTGTTGTAATGAGACAGAACGTGAAGATTGTTACTGTGATGCATTATCCAGTTATGCTAGTGTTTGTGCTGATGCTGGAGCTCAACCGTCAAACTGGAGGAACATGTATTGTTGTAAGTTGACAAGAATGCATTTCTGCCATGGGGCATGGACTGCCTATGTGATTTATACATGAACGTTTCTTAAAAAATATATTGCATTAAAATTTTCTGTACCTACTTTTCGAATATAATTATATCATTGAAGATTGAGATATACTCTAACTAAGTGGTCCATAGTTACATTTGCTCTAATAGAACAGTCACTATGAAACTTAATGAACACAGTTCAACCAGGACCTACATGTGCATTGGTAGTAAATTCCAAGCAAAGTAAAACAATTCTAGCAAATATAGAGCATAATAGGATTGATTAATTTTGCTGTATAGATACAGTATTAGGACTGTAAAGTTAGCATCAATGCAAAGTAGATAATACAGTATTTCACTAGTGCAGTGTTTACACTACTGTATATAGTTGGATGCATGTATTATTTTTCACTCCACAGCACTTCCATGTCCTACTGGGATGATATATCAACAATGTGGTCCATTATGTCCTCAGACATGTGATAATGTTAATCAACCTTGTGAAGGAGGATGTGCTGAAGGCTGTTTCTGTGCTGTAGGACAAGTATTGATTAATGGAGTATGTGTGGATGAAACACTATGTACAGGTAATTCCACAGCAAAACCCATACATGGATACTGATTCCATATTTCACTTCGTGTTGATCTGTCTGTTCTCCATTTACTGTCTTGGAATCATCTTTGGATCATTATTCAAATTCTGTCAAAATTTGTGCAGCAGTAGACTACAGCTATCGCTATAGTCTACTTTTGCCTCAGGCTAGGCTGTACCTAAAAGAATTTGTTTCAAGACAGAATAATACTTTGTAAATACAGAATTGGTATCAATCAATATCAGTTAGTATCAGTACATGAGTTTGCTGTGTGCAATAGATTGAATTGCAGTCACTCTTAGTATCCACTATTTTTGACACTGACATTGTGCAATTTCTAATGTAACACAAACTCACTTTTCAGTAATAGTGTGAAATTGAAATGTTATAATAGGTGAGTAAAAGCATTGTGAAAATGCTGGCATGGTGCATGTACATAATTACAGACTGGAAAACAAATGTTGCTTGAATAACGGTCACCCATGATACAATTTCTAGTTTATTGCTGTGGGAAGAACGAATGACAATTGAAATACTCTAAAAAGAACAATAAATATAAGCAATAATATAGCCTCTTGTTATGATATTGCAAATGAAGATCGGGATACTCCAATAGAGAGTACTGCAGTAGTATATTAGGGATCATTGAGGTTTGGGGTTTCTTTGCCAATAATATCCACTAAAATCCAGACTCACAACAATACAATACCACCCTGGTACCTTGGCAATACTGGCTGGGTATGATCAATCCCAAAAGTGCCTTTAGTATGCCCAAAAATGTTTTCAATAGATTGCTACAATTTTTAATTTTTTTTGTTCAATGGAATCTTATATTGATCGACTAACTACCTGCCACTTACACCTGCAGATAAACTAGTGCACATTTTGTCCCTAATTCAGTGATGGGTATAGTTTGAATCAGGGATTAAGTATCCACTAGTATACCTGCAGGTGTAGGTAATCTCCCTTATTGTTTCCCTACTTTTTCTGTGATCCCTAATCAACTTGAATATCTTAATTTTTCATTGCACTTGTTGGTTTTAGAATAAAATGTAAACCAGTTAGCTCCCCTTTACCATTATCAAACAGTGTAGTAGTAATAGTTCATTAGGATCCCCCTCTTGAAATGAATAGCACCTGTCAAAATTCTGCTATTAAAACACAATCGTCATATGTGGTGAAATATTTTACAGAATAGCCTTAGTACATCTACTGTAACAACACATCCAACATTAAAAAAAGAAAACAGACAGCCAGATATATAATTTTTTTAATCCCAAAACCTGATATTTGGTCTGCTTGCCTGCTAGCCTACCAGCCTTCCCTATGTTGATAGCCCATACCACTAATGGATTAATAATCATGCTTTCAAAAATTCTTTTAACATTACCGATAATATTAAGTTTTTGTGTGCAAGTACATATAGTTTATATATACAGCTGTACATACTGTACCTCACTTGTAGCTTGCACATACCTGAACATCACATATGCAGAAGGTCAACAGATCCAACCAAATTGTTCCTCTCATTGTACCTGTCGTAATGGAGAATTTGATTGCGAGACTGTGTTGTGTTCAATTGTTGGAGCTACTTGTGTGGCATCTGGTGATCCTCATTATCAAACATTTGATCTTCAGTTCTTTGACTTTCAAGGAGATTGTGAATATATCCTTACTACTCCATGTGATAGTGATGAGTTTATCATCACTGTACAAAATGGTGCACATAATGAGTTTGTGTCTTGTACTGATCAAGTTAACATCACAATTGCTAACACTGAGATAATACTGGGAAGAGGTGATGTTGTTACAGTTAATGGTGAGAATAGGACACAAACTAATGATGGTGTTATTAATACTACAAGTGAAGTACAAGTGATAAGAATTGGTGGGAACACTAATGTTATTCTTGTTGCTCAAAACATCAGGATATTCTGGGATGGAGTATATCGTGTGGAGGTCACTGTATCTACCACATGGCAGAACAGACTATGTGGACTATGTGGTAACTACAATGATGATGATACTGATGATTTCATGACTCCTGATGGTATGCTAGCTGCTACTGCTGATGAGTTTGGTACTAGTTGGATCACTGGTAACACATCTAATTGTGGTCTTCTTGCTGAAATACCACGTTGTCAATCATCAATCAGAAGTATCGGAATACACATTTGCAGTGCATTAAGAGGGCAGTCCTTTTCAGCATGTCACAGTACATTGGATCCTCAAATATTTCTTGTTAATTGTGTTTTTGATTACTGTAATTGCAATGCTGAAGATCGTGAGGAATGTGTTTGTGAGTCTTTAGCCACTTATGCTTCTGCTTGCAGTGCTAATGGAATAATTCTACCAAACTGGAGTGATGCATATTGTCGTAAGTTACATAGTGTTTTACTTTGTATGTACCTCAAACTATTTTCCCTTGTAATGCATGCAGTATGCAAATACACAGCATTACTTTATCAGTATAAAGTGTTCCTTATTTTATATTCTCTAGCTATTCAGTGTCCAGCTGGGATGGTCTACCAACAATGTGGTCCTATCTGTCCTCAAACTTGCACTAGCATTACTGAGACTTGTTATGGTGGATGTGCTGAAGGTTGCTTCTGTCCTGATGGTCAAGTTATTTACGAACAAGGACAATGTGTGGATAACTCTATATGCTTTGCTGGTTAGTACAATTTCTATGTATGTACGTAGATGTGTGTATGTACTGTAAATGTTATGGCCAGTTGGCACTAGTATATCTGCAGGTATAGGAAACCTCCCTTGTTTCACAACTTTCAGCTGCTCCCTTGTTTCCCTATTTTTTTGTTTTTTGATCCCTAATCCAGCTTAAAATTCTTAAATTTTCCTTCTTCTTGTTATAATATATAACACATTGCAGTCTGCAAAACCACAGCCAATAAATTGTACATTATAATTCCCTCACTGCAGCAGGCAGCAGTGCCATATTTAAATTGTACAACTGACTAACTGTTTGATGAATTCAGCCTAGGACAACTCAACTATGGTATCACCAGGGCCTTTTGCCTAATCAGCACCCATAATGGACGATGCATCATGCATGGACTTATCTTTGGCCTCATTTGTGTCCCATTTGTTTCTCTGTTACCATGTAGGAATTGATTTGCAGGTAGCGTGCCCTAGTTTCCTTATCATGTTTACAGCTACAGAAAATCATCCATAATTTCCATAGTTACTAGATTGATTGTAGAGGTACATCATGTCCTGCTGTTCAGGTATGTAACTGAATAGTCACTTTGTTTTTAGTAATTGAAAGTTAGGGCACTTGATCAAATGGGAATTAATTTGGTGCAATTCTATCATTAGATGTGGTATTAACATGTTCACAATTATATTCCAAATAAATTTTAAAATTTTAAAAAACCAAGTAAGTGTGCAAGAAATATTCAAAAATTTTAAACTTTATGTAGAAATAGAAAGTAATGGTTTTTTTATTAGGGCTGTACCGATACCAATATTATATCAATATTGATATCAATATTATATCAATATTGATATTGGTACCGATATTACGAGTGTTGATATTGGTCAATTGCAAGTCTATAGTTCAGATACTTCTAGTGGAGTACTGTAAGTACTAATAAAAATACTATAAGTACTATTAAAAGCTACCGTGTTGCACAAGTGGCTTTGTAGACAAGTGGTAAGATCCTGGACTATACTGTGAGTTGCCCTGGATTCAATTCTCCAAGTAGCTATGTTTTTTTTCTTTGTTTGTTTGTTTCATTTTTGAGGATTTTTTGTGCCACTTTTCTGGTAATACATTTTTATTGTATGAACCTAAATCTCGCAATCAAGACACACGGTAGTGTGTCGTGCGGCCCAAGAAGCCGGCGTATAACACCCGTGAGTATATTGACAGGAAGAAAGAAAACGCAAATTCACACCTCCGTAGCTCTGTGCTTCCTTGATGAAACAAGACAATTTTTGCTGTGGACGTGCCATCCAACTTCAGCACTCCACATTCCAAATTTGAGCAAAATCGCTTCACACGTTCCCGAGATATTCCACTTCAAAAATTGGCTTAGTTACTTCATTTTTTTTCTTCTACTTCTTATTTTTCTTCCTCTAGTCGCACACTTACAAAAACTGCTATAAAATGCGAACGCCATATCCGATTGCCTTGAAATTTGGCACACAGAAGGGGGGTGTAAAGGCGCATCTCAGTACTAACTTTGGCTGGAATACGATAAACAGGCAAAGAGTTATGAGCGATTCACGAAAAATAACACCAATATGTTGTCACGCCTACAGGGTAAACCGCGTATGGGAAGAAGCTGAAAATCGGTGGGTGAAGAGGTTAACTATTGAACCTCAAACCTTTTGTGGTTTGAAAGAAATCGAGCTTAAAACCAGGAAGATACAACGAAAAAACCAACAGTGTGTAACAATTATGCAATCGAGGTTAGCTAATAAAAAATGACTGCTTGCCACGCCTACCAGATAAACCGCTTGGGGTAATGCTTTGAAAATAAAATTGTTGTACAGTTGGAGTAATCATCTTAGAAAGGCTCATCAATGGTGTAGAAGAATCAGACTTAAAGCCACGGAGTTATAACACGAAGTCCAACTTGGTGCAGCAAGTGCGAGATTGAGATACTCTAATAGAGCAGTCATCCTAATAGAGCAGTCACCCTGAAGAGAATTCAAGAGATAAGCTAGAAACAAATAACCTGTATAGAGATCAGCTACAAACAAGTCACCTGTAGAGAGATCAGCTACAAACAATTCACCCTGTAGAGAATTCAGCTACAAACAAATCTCCTTGTAGGGAGTTCATGCAACTATGGAAAGAGATAGTTCAGCTAGAAGAAACCACCTTTTTACCTTGCTGAGAGTTCAGCTACAAAGAAACCATCATGTAGAGAGTTCAGCTACAAACAAATCTCCCTGTAGAGAGATCAGCTAGAAGAAGTTACCTTGTAGAGAGTTCAGCTACAAAGAAACCATCATGTAGAGAGTTCAGCTTCAAACAAATCACCTGTAGAGAGTTCAGCTACAAACAAATCTCCTTGTAGAAAGATCAGCTAGAAGAAGTCACCTTGTAGAAAGTTTAATTACAAAGAAACGACCATGTAGAGAGTTCAGCTACAAACTACCAGACCTTGTAGAGACATCAGCTAGAAAAGTTACCTTGCAGAGAGTTCATCTACAAAGAAACCATTCTATAAAGAGCTCAGCTGCAAACAATCACCTGTACAGAATTCAGCTACAAACAAATCTCCCTGTAGAGAGATCAGCTAGGAGAAGTTACCTTGTAGAGAGTTCAGCTACAAAGAAACCATCATGTAGAGAGTTCAGCTTCAAACAAATCACCTGTAGAGAGTTCAGCTACAAACAAATCTCCTTGTAGAAAGATCAGCTAGAAGAAGTCACCTTGTAGAAAGTTCAATTACAAAGAAACGACCATGTAGAGAGTTCAGCTACAAACTAGTGACCTTGTAGAGACATCAGGTAGAAAAGTTACCTTGTAGAGAGTTCATCGACAAAGAAACCATTCTATAAAGAGCTCAGCTGCAAACAATCACCTGTACAGAATTCAGCTACAAACAATCACCCTGTAGAGTGATCAGCTAGAAGAAATTACCTTGTAGATAGTTCAGCTAGAAACAAATCACCCTGTAGAAAGATCAGTTAGAAGAAGTTACCTTGTAGAGAGTTCAGCTACAAAGAAACCATATTGTAAAGAGCTCAGACCTGTACATTAATCAGCTACAAACAAATCACCCTTTTTTAAATATTGGTGTTATTGTAGTTTCTTTCCAGCTTAATGGCAAGGTTTCTTCTTCTAAGGATTGTTGTAAATGTAATAGAGTGGTACAATAAATCCATCTTTTACATTTTTAAGCACCCGTGGGTGGTATTTATCTGTGACCACATGATTTGTTTGGTTTAAGGTGATTGAGTTGATGTAAGACATCCTCATGTGTCATCTCAATATGTTGAAGTGTACTGCTGTTTGATCTGTCAGGTAATGTTGGTACCTCAGATGTAGGTTCATCAGTATACACACTAGTAAAAAAGTCATTAAGACAGTTAGCCACTTCATGATCAGAACAAGTTAAGGTACCATCATCTTTAAGTAATTTGTCTACGTCATCTTGTACCTTGGTGTTATTATACATCTGACATATTTCCAAAATAGGTTGGGGTTGTGTTGAATGTCTCTTGCTAATTTGGTTTCAATTGTTGACTTGGCGTGTTTAACAGCTGCAGTAGCATTGTTTCTACACTTGCTATATGAGATGTAATCTACATGGCATCTGATGGCCTTATAAGTATTCCATACTTCATGTTTAAGCTTGATTGCTTTGAGTGTAGGCCAATCCAGCCATTTTGGTTTTGGCTTAGAGCTAGCAGTTTTAACTGGAATATAACTGTCAATCAAGTTTAATAGTTTAGTATGAAAACATAGCCACATAGTTTCCACATCTTGTTAGTATCAAGTGATTCACGTGTCATGGATCTATAGTCTCCACATCCATATAACTACTTGGGTACATTAACACATTCTATAGAGTGATAACACAAAAAAATTCAAAACTGACAACAACATGAAATGTATGTATGTATACTGTAACATTAAGTACTGGTGTGGTACAGTCTTTATTCATACATACAGGCTGCTTTTAACACAAAACTTTTTGGTAATGTGAGCATAGGGATGCAGACAGACATACTTACAGACAGACACACGATTTATTACAGTATCCATGTGCACACCTTTTCAAAGATTCCATTTTTCAGATTCCTGATGGGATTCTGTACACTGATGTTGCTAATACCACAATCAGCTTATAACTGTTGCTATTACTAGTTGTTTATGTATGGTGCTACTTTGGCTCAGTACCATGATAAATTACGATAGTTTTTAATGTACATAATGTGCATTTGCCTGTGTTAACAATGGTGATCATTATATCTTAAACATTACAGGTGTTGATGGTCAGACTACAGTCACCATTGTTAGTACTCCAGCTGGTATACCAATTGATGGATCGAATAACACGTTTGACTATCCCATATTTAGTAGTGTTACTCTGACATGCATGGTGGACCCTCCACCATCTGGTAACATCATCACCTACTCATGGAATATTGAAGGATGTTATCTTACTTTTAATAATGAAAGGAGATGTTTTCCTTTTAATCAGACAACACAAAATGTAACAGGTGGTGAACTTCTTGCAGAGGATGCTGGTACCATTACTTGTACTGTAACCATCGATGGTATTCCAATAACTAGTAGTCAATTCACCCTCCGTATATCAGGTATATGTTCTTGTACAGGTAGTTGTTGTGGATGTCATTCTTCATACAAATTTGCTTTTACCTATATATAACTGCTTTTGTGTAGTTGGTGTAATATCTCATTATTTTGAGCATGGTACATAATTGTGTTTCTGTCCAAAATATGTATTTACGAAACAGCAAAGCTGTTCAAAATGTTGTGGTCTTCAAAAACCTACATAGGTGAAAAATGTGAAATCAAAATTGACAGCCAAGAAATGGCTGCAATGATGTTTTGGATGGCTTGGCTTGGAAAGATTCTGGTTTACTGGTTGAAGATCTGATATTGTTGGCAAAATGTTTTTTCTGTTACTTTTGTTGCACGTCAATCATTATGGAGCCAATGCAACTCTATAATCTTGTGTCTGGGCTTCAATTGTGGCATGTATCCATTTTGAAGTCTACCTCTTCCCATCCCACCACCTCCCTCCCTCATCCTCTTTGTGAAAAGTAGGGATGCAACGATTTTGCTGGCAAATTTTTGGAAAATACGTTAGTAAAAGCAAAGAGCAAAATGCTGGAAAATAGATGGAAAATTGGAAAAATGGGCACCGAGGAATGGAAACTTGGCACATTAATTTTTGTATGATAAAGATCGAGATACTCTAATAGAACAGTCACTATTTATGAAATATGAAACATTCTAATAGAGCAGTCACACATGCTTGTAAGCTTGAGATACTGCAATTAAGTTTTACTGATGCTCAGCAAAATAGAAAAATTTTGAGCAAAATAGGTAAAAAATAAAAGAATTGCTGGAAAGAAAAATAGGTAGAAAAAAAGCAAAATGGGCTCATGCCTAGTGAATACTGGTGATACTAATTCACTTGAAAGGTTGGGACTCCCAAAATTCCATAGTGAAAACATATGAAGTCCAAGTTGGAAGCCAAGAAATGGCACAAATTTTAATAAGGACAATTCTGGTGAACTTGTGCTGCCTCCTCCGTTTCATTAGAACTCAGCAACAAATTCACGTGAATTGTTGGTAAATAAAATATTTGCCACTTAACTACATACCATCACAGCTATTTCTTGGCAGCCAACTTGGATATCACATCTTTTATCACCCTGGCTTTAAGGGAGCCACACCTTTTTTACAGCTTTGCTGGTTTGGATTAGATATCACTTCTTTTGTGTTTACGTACTTCAAAGCAGACCATAGGCCAGTTGTGGGGCCTCTTTTGTCTTTTTTCTTTACTACAGGAAGGAGAAAAGAGATCTAGAGCAGTTGTGGATTCGAAAAAATTTTATATTATTATACAAAATATATACTAGTATTTTAAAACATTGTCAATTTGTGACCGGATTTGACAAAACCAGGCTTCCACACACATCCAATTCTTCAACTTTAACCAGTTGTAGCTTGGCTACCAAATATGCTATTGACCTACAATTTTCACAAACTTCTTTTACTGCATGGTGCAATAACTGTTCAGAATTTGAAAGTGATAGTTTACTCCCAAATTGAGTTATGGTTCTTCAAAGTCGCAAATCTGGATGTGTGTGGAAGCCTGGTTTTGTCAAATCCGGTCACATTTAAAAATGAAGTAGGAATCCATGCAATAAAAAGTAGTTAAACAAGAGATGAATGATGGTGTTGCAGTATAACTCAGTGGGAAGCCCCTACTTTGGCATTAGCATTGAACAAAGTGATAATAGCTAATGTGCCAAAGTAGGGACTTTCCCACTGAGCTATACTGTAGCACCATCATTCATCTCTTGTTTCACTACTTTTTATTCCATGGATCCCTACTTCATTTTTAAAATGAATTAAAATACTAGATAGTTTTGTTTTTTTTGTTGTGGCGCAGCTACAGTAGCTACAATGTAACTTGTATTAGTCCTCTTGTATTTTCCACATCTATAGGTATGGGGAAGGTAGATACCATCACTTATAAACACCTTGCCCATTTGCTCAGTGAGAAGTGGAGTTCACCATATTCTGTAGTTATGGGCTGACTTCGCTGTAGTTTGGCGTTCTCCTTGCTGCATTCTTCAATAATGTGTATCGGGGGATTGTGTTCTAGACCCTGTGTACCTCCAGCCATTATCCTTGTTTCTGCTGAGGGGAACACAGAAGCGACGGAGAAGGGGGGGCAAGGAAGGTTGCAGCCCCTGAGAAAAAAATTATTCGAGATACTCTAATAGAGCAGTCAAGATCGAGATACTCTAATAGAGCAGTCACAATATTTTTTAAGAAGTGTAGCTAGCTACGTATGTAGTTATAAATAAGGAGATATAGTGTAGTTGGTAGAGGGAAACTATTGCCAGCAGGTATTGACCTTTTAGTCTTTGACTTACAACTAGACCATGGCATCACCGAGCTAGACCATGAGCCCCCCCCTCCCCTAAATATAGGTGTCTCTACACCACCTCTGGGGGCACCTGTCTCCTTTAGAACAATATTATAATATACTGATTTTATATTGTGCTTGCTTCTTTTTCTTATGCTCCTTTTTCTTATGCTTCTTTTTCTTATAAAAATAGCTATGTCTACCAGAACAATGTAACTTGTAACTGTTCTATCAAACATGACTGTTGTACTAGAGTGACTGTCGTATTAGATTATAGTTATCTCGAGCTAGCTAGACCAATAAGGAGTAAAGTGATCTTGTCTACTGTTAAGTAAATACTGAGCTAGATTCAAGAACAAATGTTGACTGGAATAACTTGCCAACCTCAGTGATTGAGTCGGAAAAATTAAATATATTTGCTAACCATTTACTAGACATATAACTAATACAGCTGTACTGTAATAACGGGTATATGTGTAATTTTCCTGTGGCATTATTCACTCCCTAGGTGCATCGGCATGCCATCTTCCCAGTAGAATAAATCAATAAAATAGATTGTTAAGAGGTGCGGTCTCCGTACTCTATTGCTATTATTCCACCTAAATCTTTATTTGATGGGCGTGGTGAACAGGATCCCAATCGTGAAGTAGCACATATATCTGCCAAGTGTACCTCTTATAGTAGTGCCGGGACTAAAGCTCTTCTAAAATCCAGCTCAGACATAATTCTGTGGTGTCTAAATATGCTGCTGAAAGAAAGTGTCGATACAGAAAATTAATGCCTCGGTATGGTTTGTTGGATGAAGAAGAAGACAAGCAGCCTGATTGTAAGATAAAAGAAAAGACAAGACACAGAGGGTCTACACTCATCCAAACACCAAAAGGCACATCCCGCTGGAGAGTTTGTGATTTTCATCATGAAATATATCTTTAGGATGATTTTTGAAGGAAGAATTTTGAGAGGCATGTAAACTTTTCACTGCAATTCCTACTTAAATGGTACTACTATAGCATTTGATAATGAACAGACAGACAGTATGTAACTATGTATGTAACAATTCCAACTTGTTATAATTTTGGACAGTTATTCATCATATATTCACCTCCAGGTTGGCCTAAGCCTTCTCCTCAAACTCCTCCCCAAACAGGAAAAGTTCAGCAGCTTTAAAGTCTGAGTCCTTCATCACTGTCTGCAGCTGTGGGTTCAGGTGCTTCATCACTTCCTTCTTCCTGGAGCTTGATCCAGACATGACACCAATGGAAGCATAGCTTCCATATACATCTCCTAAAGCCATTTTGTTTTCCTTCATGGCATTACTAGGAAGGGTTGCCTCTATCACTGGTGGTAGCAAGGGATACATCATCTACTTTGTGTCAGGCTGTCTGTACTTGTAGACTTTAGCCTTCTTGCTTTTATTTATAGTCCAAGTAGGATCCAAAACAAGCTCTAAAAAGGCTTCACCGTCCTCAGACAAAGTGGACTTAGATCCATTGCTCTCAGTGTTATTCTCATCCTCGAGTGGATCCTGTTCATAATTACTATTGCAAATACCATTACCATAGTCACCATTGTAACTGGTCACCTCCAAGCCATTGTTGCCATCACCATCACGAGGGAGTTTCTGCAGGTAGAGTCTTTCTCCTTCATTTTTCAACTTGTCCACGTAGTCCTTTAAGTTGGCAACAGAAACTAGCAGTTCTTGTAACAGTTAGTGTATTGAATTCATTGGAAGAGTAGTCATTCTGTTCCAAATGTGAAGACTGCCACGTTTGTCACGAGTACTGTCACAGCAAAGTAAAAAACCAAGTTAGAAGAGATACTTGGTGACTTAAAATATATACTTGGTTGACCAGAAATGATACCATTTGAACTTTTTCACATGACCTCTTTTAAAAAATGTGTTGTGTTAGTAATGTATTGTTGTCTATTATGTGTTGATATTGAGACAGAGCCCTTCAAAATGTAATATCAAGACACACGGTAGTGTGTTGTGCGGTCCAAGAAGCCGGCGCGTAACACCCGTGAGTATATTGACAGGAAGAAAGAAAACGCGATTTTCGCACCTCTGTAGCTCTGTGCTTCCTTAATGAAACAAGACGATTTTTACTGTGGACATGCCATCCATCTTCAGCACTCCACATTCCAAATTTGAGCGAAATCACTTCGCGCGTTCCCGAGATATTCCACTTCATAAACTGGCTTAGTTTCTTCGTTTTTTTTTCTTCTGCTTCTTCTTATTTTTCTTCCTCTTGTCGCACACTTACAAAAACTGCTATAAAACGCGAACTCCATATCCGATTGCCTTGAAATTTGGCACACAGAAGGGGGGTGTAAAGGCGCATTTCAGTACTAACTTTGGCTGGAATACGATAAACAGGCAAAGAGTTATGATCGATTATTCACGAAAAATAACACCAATATGTTGTCACGCCTACAGGGTAAACCGCGTATGGGAAGAAGCTGAAAATCGGTGGGTAAATAGGTTAACTATTGAACCCCAAACCTTTTGTGGTTTGAAAGAAATCGACCTAAAATCCGGGAAGATACAACGAAAAAACCAACAACGTGTAACGATTATGCAATCGAGATTAGCTAATAAAAAAACGACTGCTTGCCACGCTTACCAGATAAACCGCTTGGGCTAATGCTTTGAAAATCGTTGTACAGATGGAGTAATCATCTTAGAAAGGATCATCAATGGTGTAGAAGAATCAGACTTAAAGCCACGGAGTTATAACACGAAATCCAACTCGGTGCAGCAAGTGCGAGATCGAGATACTCTAATAGAGCAGTCATCCTAATAGAGCAGTTACCCTGAAGAGAATTCAAGAGATCAGCTAGAAACAAGAAACCTGTATAGAGATCAGCTACACACAAGTCACCCTGTAGAGAGATCAGCTAGAAGAAGTTACCTTGTAGGGAGTTCATGCAACTATGAAAATAGATAGTTCAGCTAGAAGAAATCAATTTGTAGAGTTCAGCTACAAAGAAGCCACCATGTAGAGAGTTGAGCTACAAGCAAATCTCCCTGTAGAGAGATCAATAGAAGAAGTTACCTTGCAGAGAGTTCAGCTAAAAAGAAACCATCATGTAGAGAGTTCAGCTACAAACAAATCTCCCTGTAGAGAGATTAGCTAGAAGAAGTTACCTTGTAGAGAGTTCAGCTACAAAGAAACCATCATGTAGAGAGTTCAGCTACAAACAAATCTCCCCGTAGAGAGATTAGCTAGAAGAAGTTACCTTGTAGAGAGTTCCGCTTCAAACAAATCACCCTGTAGAAACATCAGCTAGAAGAAGTCACCTTGTAGAGAGTTCAGTTACAAAGAAATCACCATACAGAGAGCTCAGCTACTAACTAGTGACCTTGTAGAGATATCAGCTAGAAGAAGTTACCTTGTAGAGAGTTCAGCTACAAAGAAACCATTCTATAAAGAGCTCAGCTGCAAACAAATCACCTGTACAGAATTCAGCTACAAACATATCACCCTGTAGAGAGATCAGCTAGAAGAAATTACCTTGTAGATAGTTCAGCTACAAACAAATCACCCTGTAGAAAGATCAGTTAGAAGAAGTTACCTTGTAGAGAGTTCAGCTACAAAGAAACCATTCTGTAAAGAGCTCAGCTGCGCCTGTACAGAATTCAGCTACAAACAAATCACCCTGTAGAGAGATCAGCTAGAAGAAGTTACCTTGTAGATAGTTCAGTTACAAACAAATCTCCCTGTAGAGAGATCAGCTAGAAGAAATTACCTTGTAGAGAGTTCAGCTACAAAGAAACCATTCTGTAAAGAGCTCAGCTACAAACAAATCACCTGTACAAAATTCAGCTACAAACAAATCACCCTGTAGAGAGATCAGCTAGAAGAAGTTACCTTGTAGATTGTTCAGTTACAAACAATTCACCCTGTAGAGAGAGCATCTAGAAGAAGTCACCTTGTAGAGTGTTCAGTTACAAAGAAACCACCATGGAGATTTCTGCAATCAATATATGTATTATATATATATATATAATTTGTACGTTTACTTATAAAATATTTAAAGTACATCTACTTCATCTTTTCTTCTTCCTGTGGTAAAGAAAAAAGATAGGTTAAAAAGTCCCAAAGCCGACCTATGGCCAGCTTTGGGGTATACAAATACAAAAAGAAATGAAATCTAATCCAAGACAGCCAAGCTGTAAAGAAAGTGTGCGGCCCTCAAAAAGGCTATGGTGAAAAAAGATGTGAAATCCAAGGTGGCGGCCAAGAAATGGCTGTGATGGCAGGTTAATGGTAAAAATTTTAATAATGACAATTCAGGTGAATTTTGTGCCAAGACCAAGCGGCACAAAAATTCACCTGAATTGTCGTTATTAAAATTTTTACCATTGACCTACCATCACAGCCATTTCTTGGCCACCACCTTGGATTTCACTTCTTTCTTCACCATAGCCTTTCTGAGGGCCGCACACTTTTTTTACAGCTTGGCTGTTTTGGATTAGATATATCTACAAGCTGTAATGACAGAACTTGAGTTATCCTGTTGACTGTGATAAAACAAATCCAGCAAGTAGCATAATAACAGGCCTGCGAAAACAAGGCATGTGGGCACAAACTACACCCTGTCATATAGCAGGTCATATCTCAGTGATGGAATAGAATATTTGTATTTTGTAACTTGTATTATGAAGTCAATTAAATGCTTAATATAAGCTAAATATTGCATGATCAAAGCACAGTGGCATAAAACATTATGGCAATGAAAATTTGAAAAGTAGGCAAATTTTATGTGCGCACGGGTCCTGTTTTTGCAGGCCCAGTCACATGTATCTATTCCAAAACAGCCAAGCTGTAAAATAGGGTGAGTCTCCCAAAAAGCCATAGTGAAAAAAATAATCCAAATTGGAGACCAAGAAATGGCTGTGACGGTAGGTATATGGCACAAATCTTAATAAGGACAATTCAGGTGAATTTGTGTTGCCTCCTCAAGTTTCACTAGAACCAGTGGCATAGCTAAGATGGGTACTGATAGAGCACAGGCCCAACCAATCAGTTCCAGTGCCCTACCAACTCAGGTACTCACCATACGTAAGTAACGTAACTAACTAAAACTAAATTGTGTGATATGAGGTTCAATATGAATCGATGCCTCCTACAGCTAAGTAGCTAATAACTGTTATGCAAACAAAACATGCACACAGCTAGTGTGCTACTAAAGATGATAAGTTTTAGCTGTAAAATGCCACCAAATTGAATCCCAGCTTGTAATTTTCCAAGATTATAAGGGGAGGGGGGGGATGCCTAGGTGCAGCATGCTTCGCACAAAATTGTTGCTGCAGCTTGTATGCATATAATGGTACCCAACCAATCTTTCTGGGGTTATTCTATTACACCTATGAGGTGTACAAGAGTACATTGAGTTTTTAAAAGAAAATCTTAAATGTTCTGTCTTTACCCTACAAACACAAACACATTTCAATCTAACAATTGCATAATCATCATTCATGTCATTAACACAAGAATATACAAGGAGCGTTTACATATATAATACACGTAGCAATACATACATTGAGTATTATCAACTCTTCCTACTTCTTATGGTTTTCAACTTTTATTTATAATCTAATGAGTAAGCACCACTTTTGATTGTGGGCTTCAATTTAAAGCTATGAAAATCAATGAAGAAATTCTGCAGGGCCATAAGAAATAGTATACTGACAGTCCAGGTTAACGCTTTCTCACTGTAATTAACACCTGTACACAACTCATACCCAAAGGGTGTTTCTGCTACATCATAATAGATGTGGATGTTTAGGTAACATGGCAACATAAGCTCACCCAACTTTTACAGTGTGACTGTTTTGGATTAGGTATCACTTCTTTTTGTATTTACATACTTCAAAGCAGGCCATAGGCAAGCTTTGGAGTTTCTTTTACATCCCTAGTTTCTTTACTACAGGAAGGAGAAAAGAGATCTAGTGGATTTGAACAATTTTTTATAATTATAAATTTATATAATGAGCAGGCAGACGTGTGTAACTATATAACAATTCCAACTTGTTGCAATTCTGGACAGTTATTTGTCATTACAAATTACTATGTAACTAGTTATATTACTACTAGTTGCTTTAACATTAATCTATTATGTAACTAGTTATAAAAGTAACTGAAATCTTTAAAGGTGATTAGTTTGTAGTAGGCTTGTGCCAATTATGCTGGCATAATTTCAAGTATAATAAGCTAGCAAAAGCATCAAGCATTATACCAACATAATAGGACGATTTTCCAGAATTTTAATTAAGATGCGCAATGCGTGTGCCAAAATACAGCACAACATGAATACACTACACCTTAGTACTACATTTCATTGTGTAATGTCATTATTTTTATTGTTTCTTGGATGATTATTCACATGATTATTCGGAAATAAGATTGAAATACTCTAATAGAACAGTTACTTAGTCTAATACAGCAGTCAGAAAAAGTTGATATACTCTATTAAAACAGCCAACTCTAGAGCATAATCTTGATTTTTAAGAGCATAATTTTCAGCATAATAGGCTGAATTAGCATAATAGGCTATTTTCAAAGCATAGTTGGCTCAAGCCCAGTTTGCAGTTAAATGCACTACCGGATGATGTTTTGTAGCTGATCTCTCTACAGGACGGCTTGTTTGTAGCTTAATGCTCTCGTCAGACAATTAAAGCAAGGAATAAGTAGTCTAATAGAGAAGTCAACCACTCTAATAGAAAGGTCACATTATATTATTTTGATTCATGTACACACTAAAATTGTATCCCCCAGGATCAATGTCTGCTGTATGCATAAAACTTCTACCTCTTAACTCCTTTAGCCTGCTCCTAATACTATGCCAGTAGAAGCAAGCATATGTAGCCTATATGTTTAAGTAGAAGCAAGCATATGCAGCCTATATGTTTAAGTAGAAGCAAGCATATGCAGCCTATATGTTTAAAATGTCAGCTTAAGATTTTTTTGGTGAAAATTGTTACCAGATTAAGGCCAGGCAAAATTGATTGCTAGTTTCCTTTTTCTGCCCGCATGTCTTAATTGAAGTGCAAAATGTTCATTATATGGTTATTTCCACCTCATTGATTTTCAAATATTCACAATAATTTCATTTTTGTAATAGTGGATTTATTTTAGCGTCTTCTTCAAGGGTTTAGCCATAATGAATAATCACCTTCTGCTCACATGATATTTTGAAAACCTTGATACAGGTAACTAGCAATCAACTTTTCCTGGCCTAATCTCAGAATATATACATAAATACCTGGGGAAAGTATGCCCCAGACTCTATAGATTTAAGTGTGCGTGCAACAGAAATTTGGAAATTTGTCACCAAAATTCCTGGTACCACGAATATAACCATGTAGCATTCATACATAACTTGATATGGTACAGGAATTGTGGTATTAGTTCATAATATACTTATTTGGTTGTACCTATTAGGTATCACAACAACTAGGATTACTGTTGCCGGTAGTGTTGCAGCAACTAATTTGATTAGCAGTAATCAAATTTCTGACTACTCATTTCTTACTCAACCTTTTACACTGGATGCCAGCGGTGTGGTATTACGTTGTGCTAGTGGACTGGGACCTACTGGTGGTGATTTTAATACTGCACTGGGTGGATGGTACTTTGGTGGAGCTGAAATAGCCATTGATTTCCCTTGTGGTTCTGTTTTTCAAACACGTTCAGCAAACCGCAATAACTTTCCAGGTGTAATCAACCTATATCCATGTGGATCATTATCACCTGATGAAGAAGGTATTTACTCATGTATGATGATGAACAGTTCAATGATGGTACAGACCACAAGAGTGGGTTTATACCATAGTGGAAGAAGTGAGTCACTTGACATGTGCCCCATCCCCTCATTAGCCATATTTCGTATCTCTACACAGCTGCCCCAATGATAGATTCTCCATTATTACCTACTGTGACAGTTGCTGTTGGTGATTCCCTCACATTGTCCTGTACTTCACAAGGTTCTCCCCCAGACACATTCACCTGGATGAAGGATGGTACTCCAGCACCACTGACCCCTAATTTGACTACAGTCACTCATGACAGTACTACTGCAGTGTTCTGTAGTAGGTATACTATTAACAATGTCACTACAAGTGATAATGGAACATACACATGCACTGTGACTAATCCTATTGGAAGTGATAATGAGACCATCGATGTTGTTGTAGTTATTGGTGAGTTCATGTTGGTGTACTGTACTGAACACACCCGTAAATGATTTTTTATTTAATTTTATCGAGATTAACATCATTGCAACTTATTTTTTATGATCATCATTAATCTTATGTATTGATTAGGATCAGTGCAGCAATTTGTGGCCTCCACCACAATGAAGTAACCATTTAGAGAGTTCAACTACAAGAATGTCACCTTGTAAAGTGTTTGGCTATATAAGAAAATTGCTCTATAGCTACACATAACACCCTGTACTGCATAGCAAGTCATTCTAACAGCTGCTTACATGATAATCATTTTATCAGTTTCAAATTTACAATACACACATAGATTCACATAATAGTAGTGTTTTTGTTGTTCACTGATGTTCCCTGTAAAACAGAAAAGAAGTTGAAAAGAAAGCCCCAATATGGCCATTTCGGGGCTTGCAATTACAAAGACATGATACGTACTTATACCACACAAACCAAGCTATGAAAAAGGTGCAGCTTTCCAAAAAAGGCCAGGGAAATCATGGTTGTGAAATCATATATCCCTCCTGGAGGAGACTGAGTGTGGTGTTTGACTAAACATTAGGTGGCCTGCAGATCGAATCCTTGTGTAGGAGGGATTTTTCCTTTCTTTGGTCCTTTACTGTTTCACTTTTTTGTTAGCTAGGTTAAGTAATCATTTAAAGTCTCCAGTCCCTGTTAGGTTAGCTAATCCAAAGGTTGCAACACATGTTGTTGTCAGACCTTCAGTGCTGGTCACTGTAAAGTGCTAATAACAATAACAATAAGCTAATCTCTCTATACAGAGTTAAGTTGAGATTTCTGGGGTGATGCGTTTGTGGTTGAGTTCTCTACAGGGTGACTTGTTTGTATTTGAACTCTTTACAGTACGTATTTCTCTGAGTTACTTGTTCGTAAAGCTGAATATTTTACAGGTTGACATTGTTTGTAGAGAACTCAGCTACAGTACATGACAAGCCACCCTGTAGAGATTTCAGCCCCAGGGAGATTTGTTATGTAACTTTTAGGGATGTGCCTATTTTACCAACAAAATTTTGGAAGAATACATTGTTAAAAGCAAAGAGCAAGATGCTGGAAAAATAGGTGGAAAATTGGAAAAATGGGTACCAAGGAATGGCAACTTAACATATTTTGTATGAAAAAGATCGAGATACTCTAATAGAATAGTAACGCAGAGTATTAGGACAACGTAATCATATTCATAGGAATGGCAATTAGAGATTGAGATACTCTAATAGAGCAGTCACTGTGCACTAAATATTCTAATAGAGCATGCAGTCACACATGCTTGTAAGCTTGAGATATTATTGATGCTCAGCACAGTAGAGAATTTTTGAGCAAAATGGGTAAGAAATAGAATGATTGACTAAAGCACATGTGAGTTATATAGATTTTTTTAAATTGGTGCAAAAAGAAGAAGTATTATGAAGGAGTTGAAGGACAATACAAAAAAATGCAACAAACTTTGAAAGCACATAATTTATTTCAGTGATTTATTAATATATTACAATATTATTACTGTACAAACTCAAGGTTGAGTATGCTGTACAAAAAAGAAAGAAATTTAAATAATTAAGGTAGTTAAATGTTCAATTTGCTTTTGAATATTTCAAGGCTGGTGATGGCTGTACAGATCTGGTTGAAATCTGGAATAGATAGTGCCATATTATGAAGACGTTTCCACAGCAAAATTGGATAATTTCTGTTCTGGCATCAACTCACTTACTGGAAATTATAAACTCACAGCACAATTAATGTGACCGGGCCTGTGAAAATAAGGCATGTGGGTACAAACTACACCATGCCACATACGTAAAATCTCATATCTCAGTAGTGGGATAAAATATTTTCATTCTGTAACTTGTATTGTAACACCTATTAGATGTTTAATATATAGTTATACAATGGCCACGAGTGCTCTGCCCGATATAAACCCATGAGCCTGAGGGCCGTCAGGCCCGAAGGCAAGTGCGTTTATACAGGCAGAGCACGAGTGCACGTTGTATAACTGTTATGTACCATTCACCTAATAGTTGGGGAGAGTCTCACAAGACAGCTGTAACACTTATAAAGGCCAGGTTTCTAACATCGATTGTGGGTAACCAAGCCTGACGTTGCGATGACGTTCCCCTGCAGTACTGCAGCCAACTGAGATATTGAAAGCTAGTACGCTATGGGTTATATCACTAACCTGCATTCGCTGTTCCACTCTCATCATGTAGTGCTCAGCATGCCAGCGTGCCATATAGACTAAGCACCAGACTAATCACCATAGTGATTCTCTCGAGTGAAAAAAGCAGCTAAATAGACGGTTTAAGTAAACAAAACCTAACTACTAAACGATACTAGTCTAATTCTTACTATTCACACTGGCTAAACTCGAATCTGGTGGCATGACAAAACTGGTTACCACAATCGAACGTAAAGGTTAGTATTATTTAGAATATATTTGTTTTATTGAGTCATTGTCGAAGTGGACTACAGTTTAATCTGGGCTAAGATGGCACCAGACTAGTAAGGTGTATAAGTACGTTTATATATATATGTAGACTAGAGTTGTGGCCACCCGCGTTGGCTTTTTCGATCGCCATTGGCTGCTTGTAAACATTATACGTATTGGTGACGTTATGGCCCACAATCGACCTTTACATGTCAGACTATAAAAGAATTCGAGTGATCTGTGAAGTGTCTTTCCACCTATTCGGTGAGGTGTCATAGTGGTCTTCGCCACCGGCACTTGTGCTATGCTGCACAAAACCGCAGCCAGTGCAATATCTGTATATTGCACTGCGGTCAGTGCATTATAACTTATAATGCACTCGTTGTGGTCTACAAAACCGCAACCAGTGCGTTATAAGTTATAATGGACTCGCTGCGGTCTGCAGCAGTGCAATATACAAATTATGGCACTGGCGGTGCCTTTGAACTGCCCACGCAGAGTGGTACATTACATGCTAAAAACTTTCATGGCCAAGCATCAATGGAATACAAAGTTATGACGTTTCAAAGTTTGAAAAAGTAGACAATTATTATGTGCCCACATGCCCTATTTTTGCAGGTCTAGTCATATTTAATACTATCTTGTTAATTACATTACAGTCTGCCACAGTTGACCCATGAAATGATACACACAGGGAGCATGGAAAATAAAATGGATGGTAGCAGTTGTTTTGCTGTAGCCATATCACTGTCATGTGGTAGTTACCAATTTGTCGCTTAGGAATCGAGTAGTGTCGAATACATAATACTGTTAATGTAAACATATTGAACTAACAAAATTTAATGGAGTTCATATGAAGTAATGTATTCCTAAAATGTATGGGTCATTCCATACCAAATTACAAAAAAAAATCCGGACCCCTTTTGATTTTCGTGAAATTTGGCACAAACATGGACCCTTTCAAGAAACTTTCTTACACCAAAATTTGGCTCATTTTATTTGTCTCCCTTTACGTTATGACCGCTCAAAGTTTCTGCTGAAAATTTTATGAAGCTTACATGTCTTCAATAAAATAGCCATAAATTTGCTTGTGATTCACGTAGAACCTTCTGGATTAGAATTTTGAAATCCTTATTAAATTCCCTTTCAGGTGATATATAATAGTTTATAATTGCTCAAAGGAAAAGGTCAAACCACAAAAATGTAGCCTTTTCCTTTGATCTTCATTTTCAAAAATAAGTATTCTTTAATTAAATTTATTTTTGGTTTAAATGTTGCACTAATACCCATCATTCATCACTGTGAGTTTAAAGTTGGGACCAATAGTAGATCATGAGTTATAAGTGTTAATGTGTAGCCTTGTAATCACAGCTGTTTGTATGGTTCAAGTATGCAAAGATGCAATACTAATTGCAAGTAACTTTATATAATACCATGTCACAATCATTAATACATTGTTGTTTTGTAAGTAATGTTAATTTGTTTATGTTTTGTAAGAAAACCCAGTAAAAGCTTATACTTAAATACATATATTCAAGTAATTTACCCCTGATCAAGCTTGTATATATTGTTTCTGATTATGACGCCAAGTCTATTATACAGTAGTGAAATATTGAACTTGATGACATTTTCACTAGCTACAGTAACTGCTACTGCTACTGTTAGCATTTTATGCTGATTGTTGATATGCAAGTACGTATTTTGATACACAAATGTAGCTATAGTGAAAACTGTCTAAGCCAGTCAGGGCCAATTTTTTTGGCCTTAATATTCAGGTGGCTATTTATATTGTTTGATATGTATAAATGTCTTACTAGAACAATTTAATGTTGGCCCTTAATAGAAAGGCGGCCTTTCGTTACAGGTGGCCACTAAGACAAGTTCCACTGTAATTTGATACACTTACAAATAAAACATGATGTTATGTAGCTGCATTCTTTGTTCTTAACACAGGCATGAATGTTCTAATATTGTAATCTACTAGAGATTTTCTAAAAAGTAGTAATGAATGACTGATGCAGTATTAGCAGTCTTTTCAACTTATACCTTAAAAAATTCAATTGTGTACTGATATCAATGCATCAGATTTCATTGCATATCAAAGTTACATGTGAATGATTGTAGAGACTGTCATGCAATATGCACCACTTTCAGTCTCAAGTTTTATCTGATTTAACTTTAAAGTTAATTGCCTTGACCCTTTCTTTAATTGATTGTTAATGTATTTCGCTTAAAGCTATAGATATGTATCAGTGTGCAATTGCTGTAGTGAACCTTTCTACAATGTAATTTCTATGGAACATTTCTATGATTCTAATTATAGAAGAGCTATATACATTGCTATTTTTATCATGATACAGTTGATGTATGGAGTTAAAGTCAGGTACCTTAGGGCCAAAATTTCTGGGCCTTAATGTGCAGGTAGCTGCTTAATACATTTGCATAAGTGTATAGCAACAATTTAAAATTGGCCCTTATGGAGTGGTGGCCTTTCTATACAGGTGGTAACTTTCCACTCTATTCCATCAAATTTCTGACGAGTAAGTGGTTTTAAAAGTGTACATTTTTCCAGCAGAGGCATTGTTTATAGGTACAAACATATAAAGTTGGCCTTTAAGTGGTCAGTAGTAGGCTTGCTCTTTCAAAGTATGATTCAAAAGTGATAGATATACAGTGTAACATACCTTAGCGGCTACCTTAAAGGCCACCTTTTTATAAGAGCCAACTTAAAATAGGATATTTCTACTCTAGTGCAACTATATGAAGCAGCTATCTAGGTATTAATACCAAGAAGCTTTGGATATCACTAAGACATGGCATTTCAATTCCACTTAACATGTACATATGTATGAATAACTGTCGTTTACATCCATTATACACACATATAAGATTGGAAACTATCATCATAATCTGTGGCTGAATATTACTATGATACAGTAAGTAAAATTGAAAGAATAGATTGGAATATCATTAGTTGTACAGTAAATCCTTTATAAATATAACTACCCCTATAATAAGACCACCTTGTTATAGTGGCCACCTCTATTTTATAGGACACTGAACTTACAGCAAAAACATAATCAGTGATTCCTTTATTAGGCAGCCTTATTATTGCTCCAACTTTCTTAGCTTTAAAAGTGGTTCTATTAATATGGTTTCACTGTAGTGAGCCCTTGTCAATACTATTTTAATGCATAAATGATATTTAACATACCAATTACAATATAATGCTACTTGCAATTGGTATTAGAAATTGCACTGTAAAAATACCATACAAACAGCAGTGATTACAAGGCTACACATTAACACTTATAACTCATGATCTACTATTGGTCCCAACTTTAAACGCACAGTGGTGAATGATGGGCATTAGAGCAACATGTAAACCAAAAATAAATTTAATTAAAGAATATATATTTTTGAAAATGAAGATCAAAGGAAAAAGCTACATTTTTGTGGTTTGACCTTTTCCTTTGAGCAATTATAAAATATTATATATCACCTGAAAGAGAATTTAATAAAGATTTCACAAATCTAAACTAGAAATTTCTACATCAATCACAAGCAAAGTTATGGTCATTTTATTGAAGATGTGTAAGCAAAATAAAATTTTCAGCAGAAACTTTGAGTGGTCATAACTTAAAGGGAGACCTATGAAATGAGCTAAATTTTGGTGTGAGAAAGTTTCTTGATAGGGTCCATGTTTGTGCCAAATTTCATGAAAATCGAAAGGAGTCCGGATTTTTTTTTGTTGATTTGGTATGGAATGACCCGTATGTGGTGAAGCCAGAACAGTTTCTAAGTGTTCTGTGTATTAGTGACATCACAGCTGTGCAATGAATGTTTGCTTCTAGCATCCTCTATAGGCCTGCGCCTAATATGCCGGAATAATTTTGAGAATAATAGGTCACCAATTTCGTGAGATTAATTCCGGAATAATAGGATGGTTACAGGCATAATTTTGGAATTATCAGATGTCCATGGGAATAATTGGTGGAGTTAAGGGGCGTGTCTCTTCTTGATTAACTAGAAGAAAGACCTAGCTACTAAGAATGATAGGTAGCTGGCATTGTTATACGAATGCTGGCTGAAAGAGGCTGAAAAGCCTCTAGAAGATCGATATACTCTAATAGAACGCTCAAATACTCTAATAGAGCAGTCAGATCATTTCATCTCCAGACAGCATCAGGGATTTAACTGCATGATTATCAGAAATTTTTACATCTCATACCAGTGTATCTTCTTTACAAACATGTTGATATCATTATCTACTAAACTTAGCATGTAGTTATAGTTACAGCTTTAATACACTTAGCTATTATTATTATTATTATTACTCCCGATAACCATTTAAAGTCTGTTGTAATGGCTACAGCCATTATGTGTAAGGTGAAATGCTTCATTTATGGTTAGCTATTAATTAATTATTTCCGGCAATACTTCAGCATCTTAAGAACTAAACGACTATAGCTACAGAAACGAAATGGGCATTATTATGGAATAATAGGCTAGATAAAAGAATACAAAAAGAATAATAGGAGAATTTTTTGGGAAATTCTGGAAAGAATAATAGGTAAAATTTTGAGCATATTAGGCTCAGGTCTAATCCTCTAGTATCTTGCCTCTTGCTCTGAATCTCATTAAACTTGTATACATTGCAGAAGGTATTCTCAGGCCATTAAATTTTGTTAGTTCAATATGTTTACATTAACAGTATTAAGTATTCGATACTACACAATTCCTAAGCAACAAATTGGTAACTACCACATGACAGTGATATGGCTACAGCAAAACAACTGCTACCATCCATTTTATTTTCCATGGTCCCGGTGTGCATCATTTCGTGGGTCAACTGCAGCAGACTGAAATGTAATTAACAAGGTAGTATTAAATGTGACTGGGCCAGCAAAATAGGGCATGTCGGCACATACAAATTGCTTACTTTTTCAAAGTTTGATACGTCATAACTCTGTATACCATTGATATATACAGTAAGGTTATTAGCATGAAAATATTATATGCAGGTAATACAGTAGGTGTAAAAGTACATACACAATATTAATATTTAAGTAATGCATGATATATCATGATTTACTCTAGATGATTGTGATCCTAATCCTTGTATAAATAATGGAACTTGTACAGATGGAGTTAATTCTTTCACATGTAATTGTATTGATGGTTTTACTGGAGAGAATTGTACAACTAACATAGACGATTGCGATCCTAATCCTTGTATAAATAATGGAACTTGTACAGATGGAGTTAAGTCTTTCACATGTAATTGTGTCGATGATTTTACTGGAGAGAATTGTACAACTAACATAGATGATTGTGATCCTAATCCTTGTATAAATAATGGAACTTGTACAGATGGAGTTAACTCTTTCACATGCAATTGTGTCGATGGTTTTACTGGAGAGAATTGTACAACTAACATAGATGATTGTGATCCTAATCATTGTATGAATAATGGAACTTGTACAGATGGAGTTAACTCTTTCACATGCAACTGTGGTGGTGGCTATACTGGGGAGAATTGTACAACTAACCTAGACGATTGTGATCCTAATCCTTGTATGAATAATGGAACTTGTACAGATGGAGTTAACTCTTTCACCTGTAATTGTGTTGATGGTTTTGCTGGAGAGAATTGTACAACTAACATAGATGATTGTGATCCTAATCCTTGTATGAATAATGGAACTTGTACAGATGGAGTTAACTCTTTCACCTGTAATTGTGTTGATGGTTTTGCTGGAGAGAATTGTACAACTAACATAGATGATTGTGACCCTAATCCTTGTATGAATAATGGAACTTGTACAGATGGAGTTAATTCTTTCACATGTAATTGTGTTGATGGTTTTGCTGGAGAGAATTGTAAAACTAACATAGATAATTGTAATCCTAATCCTTGTATGAATAATGGAACTTGTACAGATGGAGTTAACTCTTTCACCTGTAATTGTGTTGATGGTTTTGCTGGAGAGAATTGTACAACTAACATAAATGATTGTGATCCTAATCCTTGTATGAATAATGGAACTTGTACAGATGGAGTTAATTCTTTCACATGTAATTGTGTCAATGGTTTTATTGGAGAGAATTGTACAACTAACATAGATGATTGTGATCCTAATCCTTGTATGAATAATGGAACTTGTACAGATGGAGTTAATTCTTTCACCTGTAATTGTGTTGATGGTTTTGCTGGAGAGAATTGTACAACTAACATAGATGATTGTGATCCTAATCCTTGTATAAATAATGGAACTTGTACAGATGGAGTTAACTTTTTCACCTGCAATTGTGTTGATGGTTTTACTGGAGAGAATTGTACAACTAACATAGATGATTGTAATTCTAATCCTTGTATGAATAATGGAACTTGTACAGATGAAGTTAATTCTTTCACTTGTAATTGTGTTGATGGTTTTACTGGAGAGAATTGTACAACTAACATAGATGATTGTGATCCTAATCCTTGTATGAATAATGGAACTTGTACAGATGAAGTTAATTCTTTCACTTGTAATTGTGTTGATGGTTTTACTGGAGAGAATTGTACAACTAACATAGATGATTGTAATTCTAATCCTTGTATGAATAATGGAACTTGTACAGATGGAGTTAACTCTTACACTTGTAGCTGTGCAGATGATTTTACTGGAGAGAATTGTACAACTAACATAGATGATTGTAATCCTAATCCTTGTATGAATAGTGGAACTTGTACAGATGGAGTTAACTCTTACACTTGTAGCTGTGCAGATGATTTTACTGGAGAGAAATGTACAACTAACATAGATGATTGTAATCCTAATCCTTGTATGAATAATGGAACTTGTACAGATGGAGTTAACTCTTACACTTGTAGCTGTGCAGATGGTTTTACTGGAGAGAATTGTACAACTAACATAGATGATTGTAATTCTAATCCTTGTATGAATAATGGAACTTGTACAGATGGAGTTAACTCTTACACTTGTAGCTGTGCAGATGATTTTACTGGAGAGAATTGTACAACTAACATAGATGATTGTAATCCTAATCCTTGTATAAATAATGGAACTTGTACAGATGGAGTTAATTCTTTCACCTGTAATTGTGTTGATGGTTTTGCTGGAGAGAATTGTACAACTAACATAGATGATTGTGATCCTAATCCTTGTATAAATAATGGAACTTGTACAGATGGAGTTAACTTTTTCACTTGCAATTGTGTTGATGGTTTTACTGGAGAGAATTGTACAACTAACATAGATGATTGTAATTCTAATCCTTGTATGAATAATGGAACTTGTACAGATGAAGTTAATTCTTTCACTTGTAATTGTGTTGATGGTTTTACTGGAGAGAATTGTACAACTAACATAGATGATTGTAATTCTAATCCTTGTATGAATAATGGAACTTGTACAGATGGAGTTAACTCTTACACTTGTAGCTGTGCAGATGATTTTACTGGAGAGAATTGTACAACTAACATAGATGATTGTAATCCTAATCCTTGTATGAATAGTGGAACTTGTACAGATGGAGTTAACTCTTACACTTGTAGCTGTGCAGATGATTTTACTGGAGAGAAATGTACAACTAACATAGATGATTGTAATCCTAATCCTTGTATGAATAATGGAACTTGTACAGATGGAGTTAACTCTTACACTTGTAGCTGTGCAGATGGTTTTACTGGAGAGAATTGTACAACTAACATAGATGATTGTAATTCTAATCCTTGTATGAATAATGGAATTTGTACAGATGGAGTTAATTCTTTCACATGCAATTGTGTTGATGGCTTTACTGGAGAGAATTGTACAACTAACATAGATGATTGTGATCCTAATCCTTGTATGAATAATGGAACTTGTACAGATGGAGTTAACTCTTTCACATGTAATTGTTTGGATGGTTTTACTGGAGAGAATTGTACAACTAACATAGACAATTGTAATCCTAATTCTTGTATGAATAATGGAACTTGTACAGATGGAGTTAACTCTTACACTTGTAGCTGTGCAGATGGTTTTACTGGAGAGAATTGTACAACTAACATAGATGATTGTAATCCTAATCCTTGTATGAATAATGGAACTTGTACAGATAGAGTTAATTCTTACAATTGTAGCTGTGCAGATGGTTTTACTGGAGAGAATTGTACAACTAACATAGACAATTGTAATCCTAATCCTTGTATGAATAATGGAACTTGTACAGATGGAGTTAATTCTTACACTTGTAGCTGTGCAGATGGTTTTTCTGGAGAGAATTGTACAACTAACATAGATGATTGTAATCCTAATCCTTGTATGAATAATGGAACTTGTACAGATGGAGTTAATTCTTACACTTGTAGCTGTGCAGATGGTTTTACTGGAGAGAATTGTACAACTAACATAGATGATTGTAATCCTAATCCTTGTATGAATAATGGAACTTGTACAGATGGAGTTAACTCTTTCACGTGTAATTGTGTTGATGGTTTTACTGAAGAGAATTGTGCAACTAACATAGATGATTGTGATCCTAATCCTTGTATGAATAATGGAACTTGTACAGATGGAGTTAACTCTTTCACATGCAATTGTTTGGATGGCTTTACTGGAGAGAATTGTACAACTAACATAGATGATTGTGATCCTAATCCTTGTATGAATAATGGAATTTGTACAGATGGAGTTAACTCTTTCACCTGTAATTGTGTTGATGGTTTTACTGGAGAGAATTGTACAACTAACATAGATGATTGTGATCCTAATCCTTGTATGAATAATGGAACTTGTACAGATGGAATTAACTCATTTAGCTGTACATGTTCTGATAATTTTACTGGCTTAAGATGTGAAACAGGTATTGTTATAATATGTAGCAATTTGCACTATTTTTCCGTGTCCTTTTGTGCATATGCAGTTGCTTTCCTTTTATTATATGTATTTGGTATAAACATAAGGTAGGGTCCGCACACCGAAATATCAACTTTTACAAATCGATCCCCCTACCAATTTGGGATGTTCATCGTTGTATTCCTTTGCTAGAGCCATCATGAAACCGGATGCACGATTGTTGTTTTCACAGAAATATCCCTTTTTGTATCTCACCAGATGCAAATTTTGTTTATAAAATTTTGTGCTCCACACAAAGGACTGGATGAAACTCACTTCTTAGCCAGATCTTATCTAGAGTTGTTGTGATTAAAAAGTACACACAGCAGCAAGCAAATGATTTATTATATTTGCAGAACAGGGCTTCTTTCTTTTAAAAATTGCAAAATGAAATACGGACTTTTGAAGTCAAGTTACCCTACCAGCCAAGTTAAGAAAAGCCTAATTTTCTTCACAGTATTGTGATAAGGTTCGGTGCATAGTCTGTCTATGCTGTAAGTTTGGAAAGGATCTGAGACTTCTCACCATCTGGGTGACGAGTGTCAAATTTTCTGCAACATTTGGGAATTGTATTGTGCCTTCTACCCATTTCCAATGCTTCTGCAACCACAATACCCATCAGTGATGGACTGGAACGATGGCAAAGATGTCCCTGGACAGTTGGTGCCAGTGTTTGTCAATTATTATTTCATTGATACCTTCCACTTGTCGTTTGAAGCTCTAGACCACTGGAGGTAGCTAAATCATCCAAAACTGACTTCACCTATCATGTTCCACAGTGGCTTCAAATATTTACTAGATCACCCTACAGCACCGTCATGTTGCAAAATACTCAAAAATAAACTGAAAAAAGCACAAAATCTTTCATTTTCGAATTGAGCTGGGTGGGGCTCCTGGTGAGCTGTTGGAATACCACATCATATGAAATCACAGAAACAATGACTGCTACTACTGCCAAACATTGTGATCCATCTTTTATCGTCATTCTAAACAAAATTAGGAGATCAATACGGTATCAGAAGTGCTGGAAGGGACTTCAGTGTCATTGAGAGAATCTTGTGAAAAGTAGCACAAAAGTTTTGATGCTCGTAACCCAGTAGTCTCAGATCCTTTCCAGACTAACAGCATAAATAACCTATACACCCAACATTATCAGAATACTGTGAAGAATATTTGGCTTTTAAACTACTTGACTTGGTTGGTAGGGCAGCTTGAATTTGAAAACTTATGCTTCGTTTTGTGATTTTTGAAAGATAGCAGCCCTGTGCTGGAAATTAAAATCATTTGCTTATTTCTGTGTGTACTTTTTAACTGCAACAACTCTAGATAAGATTTGGCTAAGTAGCAAGTTTCATCCGGTCATCTGTGTGGAGCAAGAAATTTTAAAAATATTTTATGTCTTGTGAGATATAAAATTTAATATTTCTGTGAATGTGCCTCCAGTTTAATGGAGGATCTAGCAATGGTATGCTGCGATGAACATCCCACAATAGTAGGGAAATCAATTTGTAAAAGTTGATTTTTCAGTTTGCAGACCCTACATAAAGGAGTTTGGCTTCATGGTAGGTTATCATTTAATGTGCATTACAAGTAACCAAATTCATAAAAAAAGTCTGGCTGGAATTACAAATCAGTTTCAAGCATGTTTTAAAAATTATTGTTTATCAGTGTGAATGATGATAGGTGATGTTAGGTGGCATATTCCATCATATTTGGCTATTGCCCACAACTGGCTGTGGGTACTAGCCTGGTTAAAATAAAATAAATACACCACTCTATAATAATAAATGCATTTTTCAACCTGGATATATTATGCCCCAAATGTTCTCTTATATGTACTACTTTCTTACTTAGAGTATCAAATAAACCTATTATATATGCTTTTCAACATACAACATTGACTGCTCTATTAGAGTACCTAAATCTTTAGCCACTCTTTGGTAGTTGTTATTCTGCTGTGTTTCTCTGTGTCAACACACACAATAGTGTGTCGTGTGGCCATGAAAGCTGGCACACCACACTGTGAGTATATTGACAGGAAGAAAGAAAACAGCTTTTTCACTTGTGGACAGCACCATTTCCTCTTCTCCAAAATGCTTGCATTATAGCTGTCTGCCCGACACACAGACAATTTTTCATACCAGCCATTAGTGAGATATAGCATTCAAAATTTGTATTTAATTTTATTTTTTTCTTAAGCCGTAGGAGGGCTGTGGTTACTTTGATTTCTCTTCACATACATTGCAAAAATTGCTCTACAGCACAATTGTGTAACTCGATTGCCTTGCTATTTGCACTAATGGGGAGCGTATAATGGCAAATTCACGTACCAAGTTTGCTGTCAATGTGATGAATATTAAAGGGATTATGCGTGTAATAGGAGTTATGAGTGTTGTAGCAGTGCCTTTTGATGGTTTGAAATGCAATAGAGTTACAGTTACAAGTTATAAAGTAAAAATCAAACAAGTGTAAAATCATGGGACTGAGATACTCTAATAGAGCAGTCACTGCAGGGTAAAAAGGTGCACAAAAATGTTGGGAAAACTTACCAGAGATACCTAACACCCACATTCTTAACCACCAAATTGCTGCTAACTTGGCTGGGCCTGGGCCTGTGAAAATAGGGCATGTGGGCACATGATTTTTGTCTACTTTTTCTAACTTCCATCATCCCTAACTCTTTATACCATTACATCATGGCCATGCTATTTTAAGCTCTTAGTAAGCATTTAATTGACATTATGATGCAAGTTATAGAATGCAAATAGTCTGTTCCAATACTGAGATATGACCTGAAGTGTGATAGAGTGTACTGTGGTTTGTGCCCACATGCATGTCCTGTTTTCACAGGCATGGTCACAATTAATGAAAATTCTAGTTTAAAATGTGTTTATCTGTACGTGTATATATTAGGGATCGTGAAGATTTGGGCTTCTGTGGCCAAATTTATCACCCTAAAATCAGCCTCACAATACCTTCATTGCACTTTGGCAGCATTGGTTAGGTAAAGCCAAGCCCTGAAGTGCCTTCAGTATGACTTGAAACAGTTCCAAGTAGCTGCTACAAAAATTAGTGAAATTTTCTGACTAACTAACTGACTGACTGACTGACTGACCGACTGACTTATGCCTTCTGACAAGCATAACTTGATAATGGGTAAGGCTACAGGCTTGATTTCTTCACTGTTCGACCATTGCTTTGTCCCAACACATGCCTTTTGGCATACCACAGTATGTACAATTCAAGTATCATGGTCTTACCTTTACCGTCCTTTGTCTCCCATTTTCTGCTGACAGCCAAAAGTGCTGATTCGTGGTAAGGTACATGTACCTACATTTGTAAACAGGAATCATCCGGTGACTGCAGAAGTGCTTCTCCTACTGTTTTTCATTTGTAGTGCTGTGAAATTGGCTGAGCATAGCCATTTCCAAGTCACTAATTAACAGTTGGGGCATGCTATTGTTGTCCATATTTTTGTGGAACTAAAATCCTTCATTTGTAGTGCTGTGTAATGGGCTAAACATAGCTGAAAGTGAAGAGCTGGCTGCTTCACTTTCAAGTCAGTAATTGATAGCTGGGAGCACTTCAGATGAAAGCATTAAATCTGGCACTCTCCTTTTTTTTGATGCAGTATGCACTAGTAATAATGTTGCAAAACAGTAAACAAACAAGTATAAGGAATTAGTAGGACTAGGAATTTTAATTCAATTAGGGATTGTAGAAAAAAGTTGGGATACAAGGGAAGTCGCCTACACCTGCAGATATACTAGTGGACATTTAAACCCTAATTCAGTCATGCATATAGACTGAAGTAGGGATTAAATGTCCACTAGCGATGGGCAATTATTCAATTATCATGATAATCGTGATTATTTTATCGGCAATAATTGACATCATGTACTTTTCATTGACTAGTGATAATCAAAATCGGCACAATAATCGTGATAGTCAAGCAAATATGTATATTTTCAATGTACACTGTATTTTTACCATTTTGTTAACAATTCCTGATGTGTTTAGTGTTTTTCATTACAAGAGTTGAGTGGACAATAATCGTGATAATCGTGATATTTGTTCATGACAATAATCGTATAGCAAATTATCAATATCGCTCATCACTAATGTCCACTAGTACATATTATCCATAACCTCCCTGGTTTCTCTACGTTTTTCTATGATCCCTATTTGAACTTGAAATTCCTAGTTTTTGTTATACTTGTAAATAAACATTTATAATTTTATAGAACTGCCAATAGATGTACTAGATTGTTCTAGAACATTCTATGCATTTTCTACGTATTAGAAGTCCTCAAAAATTTACACTCTATCAATTGGTAGCAAGAAAGACAAAAGTCTTACAAATCCATTCTCATATTCACAAACTATATATTATAATCAAAATTTATAAACTACCAAATATTGCTGGCAATACAATACATTTGCATGTCTGTTTGTATAGAAAAGAAGAAATGCAGGCCATAGGCTGTTTTTTGGGGCCTTATAAAGTACAAATTAGAAGTGGAATTCACACAAAAAACAGCCAAGCTATGAAAAATGGTGCGGCCTTAAAAGGCCTGGGTGAAAAAGTTGAAAGTGTCACCCAAGAAATGGCTGCAATGATGTTAATGCTAATAAATTTTAATAATGGCTGTGTGAAAATTTATTAGCATTAACATCACTGCAGCTGTTTCTTGGCTGCCACCAACTTTTTCTCCCAGGTCTTTTTAAGGCTGCACCATTTTTTTCACAGCTTAGCTATTTTTGTGTGGATTACTATTCTGCATCATACATGCTTAAAGTGCAGAATCTCAGCATCTCTGACACCAATTGTTTGTAAAGTGTGCCACTATATGTGACCAGATTTTACAGAACCGATCCAAATCGCACATCAGGCAAAATCAAACTAACACCACCAGTGGATAGCTACACTATCGTACTACAAGTTTTGACCCTCAGCACTACTCAAACTACACGAGGCTGGTTTTTACACACGTCTTTTCTGGGTGGTGTGGAGTGCTCAAATGGCGGTTTCAGGCCTTGTGAAGGACCTGGCTTGGAAAGAGTCAGTGGTTTACTGGTGGACAGCCTTATAATGTTGGCCAGACGTGTTCTCTGTTGATTTTGCTACATATCAGCCACTAAGGAGCCAGCACAGCCCTGTAATCTCGTGTCTGGACTCCAATCGTGGTCTGCCTCCATTTTGAGCTCTATCTCTTGCCCTCCCCACCACCCCCCATCCTCCACCCCTTTGTGAGCACTCGTGATACTACTTCGCTCGTCCAACTGCTCAGATTTTCTATCTTATTCGGTGGGAAACTGTACAAGCAGCTACAAGTACTGGAAGTGGCTTGAAAGGTAACAGATCGATGCATCTTTTGTGTAAATTTCATATGCGTGCTTGCTATCCTTGGAGAGTTATGCTGGCTTCAATTCTTTAAAACCGTTTATCTCGGAACTTCTAATGTGCGATTTGGATCGTTTTTCCAAAATCCAGTCACATATACATGTATATTGTTGTGGACGTATGCTCATGCTCAATGCGTGTATCATTTCCCTAATTATGCTGTCTGAAGTATATCCTGACTTTTAATTGTAAATTCTGATGTAGGTACATGTCTATACTTAATCATTGTGTTAATATGATTTCGATGTATTATACCATATTTGCTCAAATTTTTTTTCAAGTATATATGTACAATAGATTGTGCTGTTGCTTGAGTTTTGCTCTGCCTTATGTCATCATTTGCTTCCTGCTTTTGCCTTCATTATCCAAATTCAATACATTTCTAGTGTTATGCTACGAAATTAACATGTGTACATAATATTATTATTAATGACATAATGTTTTGTGCTGCTGTGCATTTGTTTTGAAACCTTTGATGAAAGCAAGAGCTGAATTATATTTTACAATTCTCATGGTCATCTTTCCTTTTAATACACATACAATAATTGCATGCTAAATATTATGTAACACATCTTGTAGGAATGGCACAACCAAATCAACCAGTGTTGAATGATGTCATAACTACCCCATACTCAGTGAACATAACATGGCTAGTTAGAAATGTTGCATTTGATCAAGAGAACTACACTATACAGTATGACACTGATGAGACACTACTTGATACCAGTCGAGTGGTGGAAGGAAATAGTGACACACTTACTATCGATGAAGTTGTATCAGTTAACATCTCTGGCCTATTGCCATTTACCATGTACTACTATAGAATAGTGGCTGTTAACTCAGTAGGGAGTTCTCAAACTGCTGTGATGAATTTTACTACTGATGAAATAGGTACGTCTGTACCAGACGCAACAGTATGGAACTACTGGTAGCGAATTCATAACTAGTAGAGTGTTTTGTTGTAGCATGTATAAAAATATTTATCCATTTATGTTTCCCACTAACTTCAGAATAGAAAACAGTTTTACAAACTCCACAGTTATCCAAACTTTGAATATGTCTCTTCTTATTATGAAAGTTAAAATCATAATTTGCTGTATAACATTTTGTAATTATCACTATTGTATGAACAGCTCCTAGTGTAACTCCTATTGACTTCACATCAACTTCCACAACATCAGATAGCATTGTGTTTCAATGGACTCCTCTTACTGATCGTCAAGCAAATGGCATTGTTAGGTATTATGTTGTCACTTGTGATGGATCTATTGAGGTAAGCATTACTGTGTGCAATGTAAATTGTGACTGGATTTGCGAAAAGGTACCTTTTTCACACACAAAATTTGACCCATTTTTTGAAGTTTAAAGCTTCATAACTTTTTGATCATGGCATATAATTGCTTGAAATTTTCACTTAATGTAGCTACACTACCTGGCTACATTTTGATACTTAGAGAAAGGGGTAGTCAGTATAAGGAGACCAGTATTACATCATTTTGTTTGCTGGTATGTCAAATGTGTGGAAAAGGACCTTTTTGCAAATCCGGTCACAATTGGTGTGTTTTATAATTTATGGGGTAAAGACGATATTTACACCACATGTGTAGCAGTATTGTCTACATACTGGAATATGTAGATACACCTATTCAGTTGTAGTTGTTCAGATAATACATTTTCAGCATTACAGAATGGTGAACCGACAGAGAATATACATTAAGTAGTAATAATTTACAAGTGCTTTGATGTGGCTGAGATATTCACAGTAATTAAACCATATCATTTCAAAATGATGTGTACTGTTTTGCACAGTCTATTCAGTGGAAACGCTTTCCCCCCACCCCCCAACTTTCATTGTACAATGTTTGTAAGAAAAGATTGGCATACTCTAATAGAGCAGTCAACCTCTTTATAGTCAACTACTCTAATAGAACAGTCAATAAATGTAATTTTCTTTAAAAACTTTAAGTAGCTACTAATCAAAAAAATATAATGAAATCATCTAAAATCTTCTCTCTCAGAGTTTGTAAAATATATGGTGTCAAGCCCCTAGACATCCATGAATACCATTTATATATGTAAACTCCACTGTGTAGATTTTATTGTCAAGTAGTGATGCACCGCTACCGATACTAATATCAGTATCAGCCCTATTTTGGTGGTATCGGACTTGTATCGGTAAAGCTATAAATGCCCGATACCAACCGATACTTTAAATGACGTCATTTAATTACTTATCAAGATGGCGGTGTACATAGTGCATTGAACGGAGTTGAGCAAAAGCTGATATAAGCCATGAATTCCATAAAAGAATCCAGCTACTAGCATTATTAGCACAGTGGAAACTGAAGTAAGCCACAAAATAAGATTCATTAAAGCCATAAACTATTATTTTTGCGTAATTGATAGCCACAAAACCAGCAAAGTGCAGTTGATGGGATTAGCAAGTGAGTTTAGAAAGCTAAATCACTAGCTGTTTCTTGTGAGAGATGCCTGAGGGGCAAAGCATCGGTATCGGATCGGTATCGGCCATTTCTGGCCTCAAATGTATCGGCATCTGATCGGTAGTGAAAAAGTGGTATCGGTGCATCACTATTGTCAAGGTATCGCCTTCTTTGGCCTGCTCTAATGCTCTTGTTGCACAGGTCAAGATGTTATGTACCACCCACCCCCATGAGATAGCAACTAACTTAGCCAAGTATTTGGTCACTACTTTTACTAATCAATCATGGATGAGTGTGTCAAGTTACTTGAGGTAAAAGGGAGAAAGACTGCCGCTCATGTATGAAATCAATCTTGTGCCATTGCATGAATTCTGTGATATAGTGATTGGTCTGATTTGTTGTGAAAGCTATGTCACAACATTTTTATGTCATGTTACACCTGTATGAGTTTTAATTACATGGTACTTTTATTGTGATGATAGTTTGCTAGTTAATGCTTTGTGTGTATAACAATAGGTCAACATTACTGGTGATCAAACAACAGGAACAGTTACTGGTCTAACACCATTCACTCATTACTCCTGTACAATACATGCTGTCACTGTCAGTGATGGACCAATGAGTGATCCTGTTATAACAAGGACTGCTGAAGGAGGTGCTGTAATCATATTTTATACAGCACTGCATGATGATGAACACGAAAATTACAAACTTTAATTGACGTGCTTGCTTTCACAAGCAATTGCCTACTTTTTGAAAATTTTGAAAATTCTTTTTTTTTCAAGCATCATCATCCTCACAATTTATTATCATCTAGAAATGTTTATTATTAGATTATATGGCAATAAATATTTCATTTAGATCAAATATAATCTTGTAATGTAACAGGCTAGTCTTCACATGTCCAGTTAGCTAACTACAGTACCAGTCACATAAAAGTATAACTTGCAATTGTAAAGTTTAATAATTCCACCTGTAGTTCCCAGTCCACCAGTTATCAACACTGTCTCTGATAACATTACTAGTACTGTACGTGTGACATGGAATAGACCAACTGAACTCAATGGAGTACTAGCCTCTTATACTGTCAGCTATGACATTAATGGTGTCACTATGACAGTAATTGTTGAATATAACGGGGAAGAGGTAAGGATGTGTACTTTTCATGTATAGCAATATGATGTTTGTTATTGTATAACAGACACAATCTTATGATATTAGTGGACTAAGTGCCAATCAGAGAGTTGTTGTCACCATCTTTGCTACTACTGGAGGTGGTACTAGTGGACCCAGTAATTCAGTTAGTGGTAGATCTAAAGCAGTAGGTATGTAATTATAGTTTTCTCTGAAATTGGCACCCATCAAAATTTTTGTACACTGCAGTAATACTGCAGGAACCCAGTTATCTAATTCCCTGGGTACCACTTTGGTGTCCAGGTAGCTGAAAGTCCAAGATATGTGCAAAGTCACTTTAAAACAATGCATCTGAGAATTTTCAAATAATATTTTATGAATTTTTAAATACTGTCACTACTCTAATACAACAATAGCTTTGAGATCTCAGGCTATCCCAATTTTGTATATCTGGTGTTTGGAAAACTGATGTCCTACTGTAATCCTTTTCATATACAAGTCACCAAAATATTTTGATATTGTAGAGATCAAGTCATGTATTTTTAAAAAACCTCTGTGTGCAATATATACAACAATACACAAAATTAAGTAAATATAAAATCAATTCCCAAGTGTCTTGGGGATTAACATTTTGACTTTTATATTGCAGGATGTAACAAATGTAATTTTAAGAGGAAAATATAGCTAAATTACTTGTAAATTGTTTATTTCATCTGTAAACTTTTCTCCGTTTAATGTTTATGCTGTATGGTAGTCAGTACTTTTACGAATAAATGTCTATTATATACATTATTGTAGAGTTAACTGTTACAAGATCATTCAGATCAGTCACAATACTGGAAGGAGAGTCAGTCACTCTGTCATGTTCACCATCCATAACAGACCTCACTTTAACTTGGTTGCATAATGGAGAAAACATTGCTCCTGGAGACATTACATTTTCTCCACCAGTTCTCAACCAGAACTTGATAATAGAAAATGCTCTACCTACTCATAACGGAGTGTACACATGTATAGCCACAGCTGATGGACTAACAGCAGAACAAAATATTTCTGTAACAATTGTACCAGGTAAGATGCTGTTTAATTCTACTGTTAAGGTCACACACACACACACACACACACACACACACACACACACACACACACACACACACACACACACACACACACACACACACACACACACACACACACACACACACACACACACACACACACACACACACACACACACACACACACACACACACACACACACACACACACACACACACACACACACACACACACACACACACACACACACACACACACACACACACACACACACACACACACACACACACACACACACACACACACACACACACACACACACACACACACACACACACACACACACACACACACACACACACACACACACACACACACACACACACACACACACACACACACACACACACACACACACACACACACACACACACAATAGTATTGTGATCCATAAGTGTATGCAAACATTAAGTGTGAACAATTAAACACAATAAAGAGACATGTATATACCGCAATTCACTTTATTTTTGCACAAAGAAATTGTAATAATATTGAATGACTGTTTTATTATATTAGAGTATTTTTCATTCTTTTGAAAAATTTTCATTATCGAATCATTTTTTTCCTTATGAAAATTGTTTTTGGTAGATACTTACTCCTTTGTTGCCCATTACTTTTTCAGTTCATCATTTAACATTTCCTTCAATAACCAGTTGTATTGTTCACTGTTCTACTGTATTGGACTTTTTATGCATACTGAAGCTTTCTGACAGTGTATTGAAATACATACTAAATTGCAACTGTCTGTTTAATTAACATAATTTGAAAATGCAGCTGTGAATTCTATAATTTTGAGTTATGCTGGAATTATTCTCAGTGTTTTTTTAAGCCTATTATTTTCCAAATTGCACTTGCATAATATTATTGGTATTATACAGGCCTATACTGATAGACATGTACTGTAGCTTATTTTAACCTGATTATTATTATACAGTGTGTGAGAATGACTTCTCAGAAGGTTTGTTCTGGCCTAACAGCAGACAGGGTTCACTAGTCACTCAGCCATGCTCACAACTTCATCCCAGTTTTCGCTCTGGTATTAATGTTGGTAGACAATGCAGGAGTGATGGAAGTTGGTCATTAGTTGATCTAAGAAACTGCACCACATTCATTGGGTCCAAACCAGTTGTGGCAGTTTACTTTACTGTAACTATGAGCAGTATCACTAACATGATGACTTCAGGAAATATTTTTAATAATGTGAGTTACTGGTACTTTGTTTAAAATGTAATTGTTCTTAACAATAAGCATCATAGAGATCAGGTAATTCTGCTATTAGATTGTATGTTTTATCAGAACGTGAATATCAATTCAAGCACGGATTTAGAGAAGCACAGTGTTGAGGATAATGTTAAAGTTGGGTAAACTTCAAACGATTGCCTGGACATTCATTTTTTTTTTGTTTCCTCTACCTTTCATGCCTTTCTACCATTTTAGCCACTGTAGCAGAAAAAAGTACCACTTTTATAAAGTGTACTGGTGACATTTAAGAGAGTCAAAGTAATTATATTTTTACAGGAATACTATGGAAGGCAATCATAAGGACTTAGCCAAAACGTAAACAGTATTCTGTGAAATGAATTAACCAATTGCAATTTATGGAATGTTGTCAAATTTAACTAATCTTCTGCCTTAATTACAGCTGTATCAAATAATATGTAAGAGTTGCACATAGCTTAAATGTAAGCAGGTTGAACAGGTATACACCTAAAGATTCCACGGACTAACAGGTTATAAGTACCTATGCTACTGTTCATACAATTAACTAAGACAAGTACCTACAGCATGATACTACTCACTAAAAACCCTGCTACTCAATAAAAGGACAAATTCAATCATGACCTGACAACTAATGTAATTGGTTGGAAATTGTCCAGTGTCTGACTGTGATTTCTCACACTGAAGTGAAGAGATCTGCTATAAAACGGCTTTGATCTAACTATGATCACATGATTGTATGTATCTTGTTGTCCTTTACTGAAGATCTTCACTACAAGGTTCAAACTGTCCACTAATGAATTTATTAGACATACGTATGGTGCTAATTGTAGTGTTCCAATAGAGTGGATTTGTTTAATATGATTATTTGGTTTTACTTTATAAATAGAAACCCATATTACACATGTTAATATTGCACATACTCTGTTCACAGGTATTAGAAGTACTACAAGGTGATCTCAATTTGGATATCGATAATCTTGTGGAAAGATCGCAGAGTTATAACTCTAGCTCAGGGTTAATGTTTATGAGTTTTTTGTTGTCTTTCGACCTGAAAACTCAACCACCTTCTAATAGAGATATTTTGACAGATATTCAAAATTCACTTATAGTAAATGAAAGCAACATCTTACCTGTTGGTTTTAACCTAACAAATAAAGGATTTCAAGCATTGGCATTTCAATCAAGCTGTAAGTAATGGATGGTATTTAGTGTCATTGTTTGTTGTTGTATGCTCCAGTACATACATACCACGTATGTAGATTGAAAAGGTTCATTTTAGCCCTGAAAATACTTGAAGGATATGAAATTCATTTTTTTCAAATTTAGGTAGAAAATGGAATTGGAACTTATGCATCTAATGGAATATGTGTATAATAATAATGAACCTTAAACAACATAGAATAATGTAGTCAGATAACACAGCATGAATAAACCTTAACACTTATACTATATAAACCCATCATGCAGCCAGCATAGCTATGTGTTAATATACAGCACATCGGTTATTTTAAAATTTTCAGCAAATATTTTAGTCCATTAATTCTTTCTTATACAGTAAGTTGTTCATGTACTGTTGATGTCAACAATGATGATAGAAACGTGACAGTTTGTAGTGGACCTAGTATTGCTCCATGTTTGTGTGGCTCTAATAGTTGCACAGTAAGTTACAACCATATCAAGCTATGGTCTTCATTAGTCACTTTATTGTACAGTGTAATAGTCCAACATTTGTTGGTGATGGACGTGTTTGTGGACTAGACACAGATTATGATGGGTTTCCTGATATTGGTCTGAGTTGTGATGAACAACCTTCTTGTCAAGAAGTTTGTTATTATTGTTACATTTTAGTGTGTTGCTTAACTTTCTGCATTAGGATGTTTGTCCCGAAGTGTTTAGCATTGATAGTAATGGGGAACAAAGTGATGCATTTTGTAAAGAGACAGTTGATACAGGTAATGTATGATTGTGTATGCAATAATAAACACACAAATAGACACAATGTGTTAGCTATGTAGTACATGTTCATAGTATGTATAGGGACCCACTGAAGATGCTTATAAGCACTAGCATAATAGGAAGAATATTTCAGCCATACTACAAATCCTTGATGGTCAAAATACATATCACAGAAAAAGATCAATATACTCTAATAGAATGGTCAATGACTCTAATAGAACAATCAAGTAGCTGACTGTTCTATTAGAGTATATCAATCTTTTCTGTCACATGAATTTTGAAGAGCAAAGATGTGTTTCAGCCACTTGTTATTCATTAGCAAAACATGGGAAATGAGGCATAAAACGTGAGCATAATTGAGCATAATAGGTAAAAGTTTGAGCAGGTCCCTAAGTATGTATGTACACAGATATACAAAAAAAAAAAACTTCATGGAAAATTATGAATTTATGTAAGGGCTTTGTTACTGCAGTGCTAATTGATCACAATAATTATGGTGATAGATGTACTTGAATTTGACTGGCTGTTAAATTAATACAGCAGATTTCTTATTTTCATCTCAATAGGTCCTGGTTACTAGGGCGATACAAACCATGGAAACTACTTGCCTGAACCATGGGAATTTAAATGGATAGTAGAAGCCATTTAATATTATAGATAATATTAATGCAGTGTTTCTCTTTGTTTATCATGTTTCAAGATGTTGTGAATTACAATTTTGAGCTGCAGTCTAAATAGAGTTATCCAAACCCCTTGGGACCAGGGGTGGCCCATAAGTCTAAAAAGTCTGTATCTGAAAGTGTGTATAAAATTAATAGAAATACATAAGAATATATTTTTTTAAATTCTGTATTTTCATTTGCCCTAATAGAACTTTCACTGCTCTAATAGATTGGTCATTTCTGTAGCTCAGTTAACCGAGAACTGGATAAGCGAGATCCAGATAACTGAGGTTCCACTGTTAGTGCAGCGGTTAAGCCTCAAAAATAAAGAGGAACGTTCACTTTGTGATAAAAGCATGGAATTTGGTAGAGATGTAGAGTAAGGCATTCTGAATCATTGCAGGATGGGTATCACCCAAATATAATTTAATTTAGTGGATTATTATACAATAAAAATAAACCATTAAATACCATTGATAGGGCAGTATCATTTCAAAAATGATAGATCAGTACGCACGTACATTAATTTACATAAATTGTTTGCTACAATGGATGCAGTTTATGAAGTGATATATCATACTTGTATATGGGGACCTGGGACAAGCATTGAATTTACTTAACAAGAAGTTATGTTTCTTCCTGAATAGAATGGGGATGAAAACTGTCTGAAAATGGATTACTTCTTATGTTTTGTTGCAACTTCCACTATGTAGATTTGTTTAACCTTGAGCACAATGTACTACATTGTACATTGTTAGTACTGTAGAATCTACAGCAGTGCAGGATTTCTTAATTTCATATAACTACACCTGTTACAAAATCTATAATATAATACATAAATAATATGGAGTACTTTCAACTCAACTTTAAGACAAAGTATAGGTGACTATATTTTGATGTTTTAATTCATTTATTTTATAAATGTGCAGGACTTGTTTTTTAATGAGTACTTCATACTATAGAATTTGTTGGATGTGAACCCGAGCAAGATAGAACATGGAATATAACATGGCCAGCAACTGGTGTGGGTGAAGACGCCACTCAAAAATGTCCTGGAGGCAGTGAAGTAGCAGGTACATATAGAATGAAGAATTAGTAGTTTTAGCGCATTTCTATAATGTGCATTTCCGCTGTTCATGTAGGTCTAGCAAGCAGAAGATGCATTAGTGCTGATCAGTGGGCATCCCCTAATGTATCACAATGTCAAACAATAGAACAAATCAGTCTTATGATGAGAGCTGAAGAACTAAGCAATCTTGTCAATAGCACATTTGCTGCTGATGATAGAGACATGACTGTGATGTTTATGCCTGAATTAATAGTGGAGATTGCAAGTGAACTGGATGAGATTACAAATACTTCAGAATCACAAAGACTACTTCCAAATGATATTTCTTCTTCAGCCATTACTTTGGATATCATTATAACGTACGTTATAACTTTAAGTACAGTAGTGTATGGATATAGCTGTAAATATCTCTGTACTTACTTGCAATCAGTAAGGCAGCATAGCCAAGTGGTTAGGGAATCCACATGGCAATCGAAAGGCTCCAGGTTCAATTCCCAGCTGGGCGGGCCACTTTGGTGTTGTTGTTGTTTCCTTGAGCAAGAAACTTTAATCACATTGCTCCAGTCTAGCCAGCTGCTAAAACGGGGACCTGGTGGCCTGGTGCCAACTGAGGAAGCAGCCCACCCAGCTGTAACATCAATGGGTACCTGGTGTAAATTGGGGAAGCAAATGCTCAACCGTTCATGTCTCATATAGCAGTTGAAGGTCCAGGTGGGACTTTGGGTGCCCACACCTTCAACTGTGAGACATGGTGCAGCCTCCTGTGGGTTACTATACCTGCCACAGGAGGGAATACCTATACCGACTCATAGCATTTGAGTAGCGCACAGGTGCCCTAGTGCTGGCCACTGGGTAGCATGACCTCTAAACGGCAGCTGAAGGTTTTTTTGTTTTTTTTTCTTTACTTGCAATCAGTATACAGTTCAACAGTATGCTTTTTATTTACTTACAGGATAACTGAAACAACCAGTGATGAAGATGGACAAGCAATGACTATACAAATAACTGAGGTAGAGTCTGTAACTGATTTAAGGGTTTACAATAAGTTATTGTGCTGACAAAGTACCTATTAGGGACCCGTCGATTTCGCCAGCAAAATGTTTGGCATAATGGTTGGGTAAAAGCAATGAGCAAAATGCTGGCATAATAGGTGCATTTTTTGTGAAGTGGACTTAAAAATTGCACAAAAGATCGTGATACTCTAATAGAACAGTCATACATGCTAAAATATCGACAATGCATAGCTAATTGTTACAGGAACAACAAGTGACAATCGAGATACCCTAATAAAACAGTCACAAGTGTTAAGCAATATTAGCTGGCTTCTTGCTTTGCATGTTAGAAGTAATTTCTGATCGAGATACTCTAATAGAACAGTCACTTTAAAGCGAAACTGTAGCTTTGCACTTGGAAATATTCAATTAACAAAGATCAGTGCTGAGCAAAATTTATAATTCTTGAGCAAAATATGGAGCATAATAGGTGAAAAATAAAAGAATTGCTGGAAAGAAAAATAGGTAGAAAAAAAGGAAAATAGACTGGTCCCTAGTACCTATGCTATTTAAGACAATTCCAGTCAAAGATTAACTACACGCCTGACTTACTTGTAGGTAGACAAGCCTTCATCAGTAAGTGATGCTCTAAATAGATATGCTGTTGAGCTGTACTGTAGTGTCACAGAGCTCTTGTAACTTTTCTACTCTAGATAATTTAAGCACTTGCGTAACTATC